>NC_074706.1:24235247-24377165 GCF_029448725.1 Salvelinus fontinalis
TTTAAAAGATACAAATGTGGTAATTAGAAACGATGCGATTAATGACCATTTTAAAAGCTTATATGAAAATTATATAAATCAGAATTAAACAACAATTGGATGGATCCTATAGCCTTAGACTCAAGAACCCTGAAGCAATTATCAGCAGAAGAAAAAAAGAATCACTAAAAACAGATCACTCAAAGATAAATATTGGATACTGTTAAAACATGACTTTCCTATTACAATTCTATTGAACATTTTGGGGCAAAGTAGTGCACCTCTTTACACAAATGACAACACTCGTCACTCAATTCAGTACGACCTAGTTCCATGTATCAAACTGTTATTTCAGTTATATTAAAATCTGGAGAGTCCCATGCTGATTATAGACCCATAAGTTTAATAAATTGTGACAAAATAATAATACTAAAGCTTATAAGCATTAGCATGGCAAAAGTCTTACCAGACTTGATACATATCAATAAACAGGGTTTATAAAAATAGACACAAACAAATACAACACGCAAAAAAACGAGAAAGATTTATCAATAATGGCTGTTGATGCCGAAAAGGCTTTTGACCGTCTTAGATGGTATTTTCTATTTAGAAGCTTTCAACTTTCCAGGTAAAATAATATATTTAAATAAATTATATCAATATCATAAATCAAATAAAACATTACCTGATGAGATTGCTTTAGAAAGGGGCACAAGATAGGGATGTCCTCTCTCACCCCCCTCCTGTTGACAGAATTAAAAAGCAATTTTGGACTGACCAATGAGGATAGATTCAAATACTGTACATGCAACTAAAGTTACATATCACAAAATGTTGATTTGAAATCTTTTGAACATTGAGGGAATCTTATTTAAGTCAGAAAAGGATGTTCATATGATAGATAAGATATACAAAACCTTACAGAGAGCATATCCACCTGACAATCTCTTACTATTGGAACCAAGACTTAAAAAGAACTGATGTTGGCACAAGATGGAGGGAATGTTGGCGCATAAATGATATTACAGTTAATTAACAAATGTACGCTTAATCCAGTATAAACCAATGGATATAATTCATTATACAAGACACAAAATTTACAAATAACTCAATAATCCATGCATTCTGGGAAAGCTATGAAGTCCAAAAGTTATGGGCTGAGTTAGAAAATTGGCTGTTAGAAGTATTACAATGTTAGTTTAATTTTAATCTGTCTGTCTGCAAATGTCAAGACAACGGATATGGGGGTTTAGTGAGATACCCAATGGGCTGGACGATTCTCTTCTCATCTTGAAAAAATATATACTAACATCCTGGAAATCAATCAATCCACCATAATTACACAATCAAATGATTTATTATTGAAATAGCATGGGTGACCTAGAAAAACAAATTGGTACAATTTAAGGCCAAAGTAGCAAACAATAATGCAGGCATTAGGGATGGGGGTGTGCGCATGTGGGTCTGGGCAGATGAGCTGTAGTTGTTTTTTCTGTGCGTCTGTAAATATTTGTTCATATGTGTATGTTTGTATTTGGTGTGAGGGAAAAACACAAAATGCACAGTGTCCTCACAGTATTCACACCCCTTGACTTTATCCACATTTTGTGGAAGCATGAATTTAAAATGGATTACATTGAGATGTTTTGTCACTGGCCTAGACAATAATACCCCATAATGTTTTTTTTTTTTTAAATGTTACAAATTAATAAAAAATGAAAAGCTAAAATGTCGAGTCAATACGTATTCAACCCCTTCGTTATGGCAAGCCTAAATAAAGGAGTAAAAATGTGCTTAACAAGTCACATAATACGTTGCATGGACTCACTCTGTGCAATAATACTGTTTAACATGTTTTCTTTATGACAGCCTCATCTCTGTACCTCACACATGCAGTTATCTATAAGTTCCCTCAATCGAACAGTGAATTTCAAACACAGATTCAACCAAATAAAGACCAGGGAGGTTTTCCAATGCCTCACAAAGGGCATCTATTTTACCCATCTATTGGTAGATAGGTAAATATATTTTAAAAAGCTGACATTAAATATCCCTTTGAGCATGATGAAGTTATTAATTATACTTTTGATGGTCTATCAATACACCAAGTCATTACAAAGATACAGGCATCCTTCCTAACTCAGTTGCCAGAGAAGAAGGAAGCCGCTCAGGGATTTCACCATGTGGCCAATGGTGACTTTGAAACAGTCAAAGAGTTTAATGGCTGTGATAGAAAACTGAGGATGGATCAACACCATTTTTGTAGTTACTCAACAAAACTTACCTAATTGACAGAGTGAAAAGAAGGAAGCCTGTACAGAATACAAATATTCCAAAACATTAATCTTGTTTGCAACAAGGCACTAAAGTAATACTGCAAAAAATGTGGCAAAGCAATACACTTTTTGTCCTGAATACAAAGTGTCATGTTTGGGGCAAATACAATACAACACATTACTGAGTACCACTCTCCATATTTTCAGTCATAGTGGTGACTGCATCATGTTAAAGGTATGCTTGTAATCGTCAAGGACTGGGGAGTTTTTCAAGACAAAAAAATAAATGAAATGGAGCTATAAAAAAAAGTTAAACCTGGTTCAGTCTGCTTTCCACCAGACACTGGGAGATTAATTCACCTTTCAGCAGGCGAATAACCTGGAACACAAGGCCAGATCTACACTGGAGTTGCTTACCAAGAAGACCGTGAATGTTCCTGAGTGGCCGAGTTACAGTTTTGACTTCAATTTGCTTGAAAATCTATGGCAAGACCTGAAAATGGTTTTCTAGCAATGATCAACAACCAATTTGACATAGTTTGAAGAATTTTGATTAGAATAATGGTAAAATGTTGCACAATCCAGATGTGGAAAGCTCTTAGAACGCTCTTACCCAGAAACACGCACGGATGTAATCACTGCCAAAGGTGATTTGTAACGTTTTGACTCAGGGGTTGAATACTTGTATACAGTGCCTTCAGAAAGTATTCTGACACATTGACTTTTTCCACATTTTGTTACGTTAAAGAATTATTCTAAAATGAATGAAATCGTTTTTTTCCCCTCATCAATTTACACTCGTAATGTAACTATCATTAAATGTGAAGACTGTATTATTATCAAGTCAATTATTTATGTGTAATTATTCATTACGTGATTAAACTAATCACGTTAACTTTAATTAACTAGGAAGTCGGGGCATCATGGGAAATTTTTAAATAGTCTCTATTTTCCGAATTAACTCTACACCTGAATCAACCATTTATCGGATCATCAAGAACTTCAAGGAGAGCGGTTCAATTGTTGTGAAGAAGGACCGTCTCCTAAAGTTGATTCAGCTGCGGGATCGGGGCACCAGTAGTACAGAGCTTGCTCAGGAATGGCAGCAGGTAGGTGTGAGTGCATCTGCACGCACAGTGAGGCGAAGACTTTTGGAGGATGACCTGGTGTCAAGAAGGGCAGCAATGATGACACTTCTCTCCAGGAAAAATATCAGGGACAGACTGATATTCTGCAAAAGCTACAGGGATTGGACTGCTGAGGACTGGGGTAAAGTCATTTTCTCTGATGAATCCCCTTTCTGATTGTTTGGGACATCCGGAAAAAAAGATGGTCCGGAGAAGACAAGGTGAGCGCTATCATCAGTCCTGTGTCATGCCAACAGTAAAGCATCCTGAGACCATTCATGTGTGGGGTTACTTCTCAGCCAAGGGAGTGGGCTCACTCACAATTTTGACTAAGAACACAGCCATGAATAAAGAATGGTACCAACACATCCTCCGAGAGCAACTTCTCCCAACCATCCAGGAACAGTTTGGTGACGAACAATGCCTTTTCCAGCATGATGGAGCACCTTGCCATAAGGAAAAATTGATAACTGAGTGGCTCGGGGAACAAAACATCGATATTTTGGGTCCATGGCCAGGAAACTTGGGTCTTGGCCCAGACCTTAATCCCATTAAGAACTTGTGGTCAATCCTCAAGAGGCGGGTGGACAAACAAAAACCCACAAATTCTGACATACTCCAAGCATTGATTATGCAAGAATGGGCTGCCGTCAGTCAGGATGTTGCCCAGAAGTTAATTGACAGCATGCCAGGGTGGATTGCAGAGGTCTTGAAAAAGAAGGGTCAACACTGCAAATATTGACTCTTTGCATCAACTTAATGTAATTGTCAATAAAAGCCTTTGACACTTATGAAATGTGTGTAATTATACTAGAGTATTCCATAGTAACATCTGACAAAAATATCTAAAGACACTGAGGCAGCAGACTTTGTGAAATTTAATATTTGTGTCATTCTCAACTTTTGGCCCTGACTGTACACTCATGGAAATGCTAATATTTTGAACATGAACAACCGCTCATTCGAAAAAAAATAGCAATTTACATATTTACGAGTGTATGCCTTTGTTGTCCCTCTCTGCGATCACCAGTGCGTATGCTGGATAGTCAGTTGACAGACAGTCTCTAGTTTGTACACCAGAGATCAGTCTTTCGTAGGTGTAGCTTGTTTTAATGGATACGTCAGAGTACCATTCGGGAAACATTCTTGAGAACAGATCTTTCAGAATATCATTGTTCTTAGGTCGGATGCGTTTACCGTACTAAAGTGTTTAAACAGCTGCAGACTGAATAATTGGTCTTTAGTTTGTAGATTTCTTAATCATTTCAGTGTGGGGATGATCTCCATATTCTCTGGTCTTAGTCTTCTTGGTCTAAAGAGTGGTAGCCATTCCAACATGGGGAGCTCGTTCCTGCGTTCTTTTGACTCTATCTAAATTGCCAACCATTTCAACATGTAGTGACAGCTCCATGCTTTCTGGTCCAATGTACATTTTGTCATGAGTCCTTTTATTAACTCTGTGGAAAGGGGTGTTCCATGACGTTTGGGTATAATGTCTGTGCTTACGGGGGCAAGGCCACTGACTGATCATAAGTTGCTATGAAAAACTATTCTCATTTAGAAGAATAAGATCACATTGTTTTCTTTCCAAAAGTATTCTTATGCTTAATCATTTATTTTATACAACATTCAGATGCAAACCCCATAATTGAGAAGTGTATACAAACAAAGATACAGTGATGTGTATGTTCTGCCCTTCACGAGGTCACCAAATTAAACAAACTCGACATGACTGTTCCTTTAGTGTCCACAGACCGGTTCCACATTCTCAAAAATATAAATATTGTTTAATTCTCCAATTTTGGGGATGTAGGAGTTTTGGTAAGTCTCTCTCTGTGTTCCACAGTCACACATTCCAATCCCAATACTGCAGAGCCCAGAGGCGCAGAGTATTTTATGACCGCCATAATGTGGCCCCCGCCACCTCTCCCCTCTGCGGGAGAGAGAGGACGCTGTAGAGCAGACCCACTGTAACCTGATCCTTCAGATCTTCACAGGAGAGTTATGACAACCAAAAATGACAAGGCAAAAACAGGGTTTTAGACATAAAAAAAAGATATCACAATTACACAAGTATTCAGACCCTTTGCTCAGTACTTTGGCAGCGAATAAAGCCTTGAGTCTTCTTGGGTATGACGCTACAAGCTTGGCACAACTGTATTTGGGGAGTTTCTCCCATTCTTCTCTGCAGATCCTCTCAAGCTCTGTCAGGTTGGATGGGGAGCGTTGCTGCACAGCTATTTTCAGGTCTCTCCAGAGATGATCCGGTTCATGTCCGGGCTCTGGCTGGGCCACTAAAGGACATTCGGAGACTTTTGCCGAAGCCATTCCTGCGTTGTCTTGGCTGTGTGCTTAGGATCGTTGTCCTATTGGAAGGTGAACCTTCGCCCCAGTCTGAGGTCCTGAGCACTCTAGGGAAGGCTTTCATTAAGGATCTCTCTGTACTTTGCTCCCTTCATCTTTCCCTCGATCCTGACTAGTCTCCCAAAAACATCTCTAAAGCATGATGCTGCCACCACCATGCTTCACCGTAGGGATGGTGCCAGGTTTCCTCCTTACGTGATGCTTGGTATTCAGGCCAAAGAGTTCAATCTTGGTTTCATCAGACCAGAGAATCTTGTTTCTCATGGTCTGAGAGTCTTTAGATGCCTTTTGGCAAACTCCAAGTGGGTTGTCAGGTGCTTTTTAATGAGGAGTGGCTTCCGTCCTGCCACTCTACCATAAAGGCCTGATTTGGTGGAGTGCTACAGAGATAGTTGTCCTTCTGGAAGGTTCTCCCATCTCCACGGAGGAACTCTCGAGCTCTGTCAGAGTTACCATCGGGTTCTTGGTCACCTCTCTGACCAAGGCCCTTCTCCCCCGATTGCTCAGTTTGGCTGGGCGGCCAGCTCTAGGAAGAGTCTTGGTGGTTCCAAACGTCTTCCATTTAAGAATGATGTAGGCCACTGTGTTCTTGGGGACCTTCAATGCTGCAGTCATTTTTTGGTACCTTTCCCCAGTTCTGTGCCTGGGCACAATCCTGTCTCGGAGCTCTACGGACAATTCCTTCGACCTCATGGCTTGGTTTTTGCTCTGACATGAACTGTTAACTGTGGGACCTTAAATAGACAGGTATATGCCTTTCCAAATCATGTCCATTCAATTGAATTTACCACAGGTGGACTCCAGTCAAGTTCTAGAAACATCTCAAGGATGATCAATGGAAACAGGATGCACCTGAGCTCAATTTCGAGTCTTATAGCAAAGGGCCTGAATACTTATGTAAATAAGGTATTGTTTTTAAATTTTAAAAAAAATGTTAAAATGTCATTATGGGGTAGTGTGTAGATTGCTGAGACAAAAAAATATATTTAATCAGTTTTAGAAAAACATAAGTCTAACAAAATGTGGAAAAAGTCAAGGGGTCTGAATACTTCCGTGTTTTATTTGTCATATGTTTTACAAATGTTAGAATTTGTCTTCTACTTGACATTACAGAGTATTGTGTGTAGATTGCTGATTATATATATATATTTTTCACAATTAAATCATTTGATCCAACTTCGTAACACAACAAAATGTGGAAAAAGTCAAGGGGTGTGAATACTTCCTGATGGAACTGTTCATGCTGTTTTTTTTGTGTGGTTTTCATATAGTGTATTAAACTTTTTTATGTTTAATAAACACATAATGGGACTTTCCATTGTAAGACTTTAATTGAGACTCTCTTTAGGATACATCACATCTGATATCTAATCGACCTGGCCCGGGTATCCTGGAAGGATATTGACCTCATCCCGTCAGTAGAGGATGCCTGGTTACTCTTTAAAAGTGCTTTCCTCGCCATCTTAAATAAGCATGCCCCATTCAAAAAATGTAGAACTAAGAACAGATATAGCCCTTGGTTCACCCCAGACTTGACTGCCCTTGACCAGCACAAAAATATCCTGTGGCGTTCTGCATTAGCATGGAACAGGTCAGGATTCCATAGCCGCAGGCAGAACAGTTGAAACTGGAGCAGCAGCACGGCCAGGTGGACTGGGGACAGCAAGGAGTCATCAGCAGATAGTCCTGAGGCATGGTCCTAGGGCTCAGGTCCTCCGAGAGAGAGAGAGAGAGAGAGAAAGAAAGAAAGAGAGAGAGAGTTAGAGAGAGCAAACTTCAATTCACACAGGACACCGGATAAGACAGGATAAATAACAGATATAACAGACCGGCCCTAGCCCCCCGACACAAACTACTGCAGCATAAATACTAGAGGCTGAGACAGGAGTGGTCGGGAGACACTGTGGCCCCATCCGACGATACCCGTGGACAGGGCCAAACAGGCAGGATATAACCCCACCCACTTTGCCAAAGCACAGCCCCCACACCACTAGAGGGTTATCTTCAACCACCAATTTACCATCCTGAGACAAGGTCGAGTATAGCCCACAAAGATCTCCGCCACGGCACAACCCAAGGGGGGGTGCCAACTCAGACAGGAAGATCACGTCAATGACTCAACCCACACAAGTGACGCACCCCTCCCAGGGACGGCATGGAAGAGCACCAGTAAGCCAGTGACTCAGCACCTGTAACAGGGTTAGAGGCAGAGAATCCCAGTGGAGAGAGGGGAACCGGCCAGGCAGAGACAGCAAGGGCGGTTCGTTGCTCCAGAGCCTTTCCGTTCACCTTCACACTCCTGGGCCAGACTACACTCAATCATAGGACCTACTGAAGAGATGAGTCTTCAATAAAGACTTAAAGGTTGAGACCGAGTCTGCGTCTCTCACATGGGTAGGCAGACCATTCCATAAAAATGGAGCTCTATAGGAGAAAGCCCTGCCTCAAGCTGTTCGCTTAAAAATTCTAGGGACAGTAAGGAGGCCTGCGTCTTGTGACCGTAGCGTACCTGTAGGTATATACGGCAGGACCAAATCGGAAAGATAGGTAGGAGCAAGCCCATGTAATGCTTTGTAGGTTAGCAGTAAAACCTTGAAATCAGCCCTTGCCTTAACAGGAAGCAAGTGTAGAGAGGCTAGCACTGGAGTAATATGATCAAATTTTTTGGTTCTAGTCAAGATTCTAGCAGCCGTGTTTAGCACTAACTGAAGTTCATTTAGTGCTTTATCCGGGTAGCCGGGAAGTGGAGCATTGCAGTAGTCTAACCTAGAAGTGACAAAAGCATGGATACATTTTTCTGCATCATTTTTGGACAGAAAGTTTCTGATTTTTGCAATGTTACGTAGATGGAAAAAATCTGTCCTTGAAACAGTCTTGATATGTTCGTCAAAAGAGAGATCGGGGTTCAGAGTAACGCCGAGGTCCTTCAGTTTTATTTGAGACGACTGTACAACCATCAAGATTAATTGTCAGATTCAACAGAAGATCTCTTTGTTTCTTGGGACCTAGAACAAGCATCTCTGTTTTGTCTGAGTTTAAATGTAGACCATTTGCAGCCATCCACTTCCTTATGTCTGAAACAGGCTTCCAGCGAGGGCAATTTTGGGGCTTCACCATGTTTCATCGAGATGTACAGCTGTCTGTCATCCGCATATCAGTGAAAGTTAACATTATGTTTCCGAATGACATCACCAAGAGGTAAAATATATAGTGAAATCAATAGTGGTTCTAAAATGGAACCTTGAAGAACACCGAAATTTACAGTTGATTTCTCAGAGGACAAACCATCCATAGAGACAAACTGATATCTTTCCAACAGATAAGATCTAAACCAGGCCAGAACTTGTCCATGTAGACCAATTTGAGTTTCCAAACTCTCCCAAAGAATGCTGCCAATAACTGGAATGAACTGCAAAAATCACTGAAGCTGGAGACTCATATCTCCCTCACTAGCTTTAAGCACCAACTGTCAGAGCAGCACACAGATCACTGGACCTGTACTTAGCCCATATGTAAATAGCCCATCCAACTACCTCATCCCCTTACTGTATTTATCTTGCTCCTTTGCACCCCAGTATCTCTACCTGCACATCAATCACTCCAGTGTTTAATTGGTATATTGTAATTACTTCGCCACCATGGCCTATTTATTGCCTTACCTCCCTTATCTTACCTCATTTGCACACACTGTATATATACTTTTTCTACTGTATTATTGACTATGCTTGTTTATTCCATGTGTAACTGTGTTGTTGTATGTGTCGAACTGCTGTACTTTATCTTGGCCAGGTCACAGTTGTAAATGAGAACTTGTTCTCAACTAGCCTACCTGGTTAAATAAAAGGTGAAAAAAAATAAAATAATATTACATTTCAGCAGCACCTCTGGACCCTCCTGGAAGAGAGAGGTGATACAGATTACACAGACATACACTCCCTCAGGTACGTACACACACAGATAAACACACTTTCAACATAGTGTTTACCCATCCCCACTACGTTTGAGTCCTATACTGTAGTTACAGAATGACTTCCACTTGTTGAAATTGGCCTATAACAGAATAACTTAAAAAAACATATGCATTACCATGGTAGAAATTGAAAGAGAACACTTTGAAAATGATGGTAAATTATCAGACCAAAGGTGAGGACACAACAGTTCACCTGACACAAGACTGAATCCAGACATTACATTGTTAATTTGATGTGCATTTTATATTTACTGTACATTTCTCAGCATTTTGCCATTGAGGAACTGAAGCAAGCACACTTGTCATTTTTTGTTGTTTGTAACACAGCCCCGCATCCCCACCATCACACAATTACTGTTGTTGTTTACGCAATCATAATACATCGCAATCTGGGTGAGGTGGGCATCATTTGAAAGTGTATTCTATTGCCAACATGGCTAGCTAAGTGATACCACACGATCATACAGTGTTAGGCTTTCAAAAGGCACTTCAGATAAACGGATTGTAATTTTGTTGCACATAGAATGGAGTCATGAGTGCATTCAAGTGCGTGTTCCGTGGCTAATTTTCCTCACAATATGACAAACACAGGCTCATTGTGTTCAGGACAATCCAGGGTATCACGCATGTCATCTTTGTAACTGTGGATCAAACATAGCGATCATAAACGTTGATACTGTAAATTACATGTTTTCAAATATGGAAATGTGAAGTGCACATTTGGACTCACAGGTGTGGTTTGCTTGTATGACATCAGTGGTATTTATTATAATCCTCAACGTCTCATCTTTCTGAACACATCGACTCCTCTCAATTTATATTTGCCTCACTCAGACAAATGTGCAAAAGTAGCCCAATTAGCGGGAGGGATTGGGGTATCTTGTCGCGCAAGGTGCTCAAATTTATAAGGCTGTCAGTCAAAACCCATAGTGATGGGAAGCGGAGAACCTGAGCCCTCACGTCATGTATAGCCACTGCGTTCTAATTTAGGCGCTTATCAATGAAAACATTTGCCATTTTCAATCAGTATATGGGATGACAGGGCCTGTGAGTGGAAAGGGCTACACATATCATCATTAAACCCATCCTGGTGGACATAAATATGTTGTGGGTAAATATGAGTAAGCTATGATGTCAGACAAACCTGACTAAACTATTTCTGAATTGTACAGTAGGTGTTAGTGTGTGGGTATGTGTAGGTATATTTAGTAAGTGTATATTGGTTATAAAACTCTGTTGGGTGTGTATGCAGAATAAGGTGAGATCAGTGATGTATACTAAAGAGAGTCTCAATGAAAGTCTTAGAATGAAAAGCCCCATTTATGTGTTTATTAAAACAAGAACAAGTGTTAAATACACCATATGAAAACCACACACCTCAACTAAAAATCTGCATGAACTTGATAAACTGCATTATTTCTCTCATTAAAAAATGTGTCTTGTGAAAAAAATTAAGTAGTTGAGTGGAAGTAATGAAATAGACATTTGTGAACATCATATAGCCTACACAGTACAAACACAATATGTGAAATACATTTTAGATTTAAATATGCCTTATACATCACACAATGTCTGGATGCAATATTCTACCCAGGAATATTCAACACTGAAATCTGTTACTCTCGTTATTCCAAATGCACCCGGGTGGCGCAGTGGTCTAGGGCACTGCATCGCAGTGCTAGCTGCGCCACCAGAGTCTCTGGGTTCGCGCCCAGGCTGGGCTGGGTTCGCGCCCAGACTCTGTCGCAGCCGGCCGCAACCGGGAGGTCTGTGGGGCGACGCACAATTGGCATAGCGTCGTCCGGGTTAGGGAGGGTTTGGCCGGTAGGGATATCCTTGTCTCAGTATGTAAAATGTAATTAAATGTATGCACTCTACTGTAAGTCGCTCTGGATAAGAGCGTCTGCTAAATGACTAAAATGTAAATGTAAAAATATTCAACACTGAAATCTGTTACTCTCATTATTCCAAATGTATCTGTGGATATTTTATGTCAACAAATAAAATGCACCTTTGTCTTTAATGCAGGGTTTGATCTAAACGTTAGAAGACCTTTCTCCCATGTGGATCCTCAGGTGCATCTTCAGGTTGCAAGCCTGGGCGAAGCGCATTTGACACTGGGTACAGCTGAAGGGTTTCTCCCCTGTGTGGACCCTCTGGTGTCTTTTCAGGGTGCCAGCCTGAGCGAAGCGCATGTGACACTGGGTACAGCTGAAGGGTTTTTCCCCTGTGTGGATCCTCTGGTGGATCTCCACCTTCTGGGGGTAGCTGAAGCCTTTGTTACAGAACCTGCAGAGGAATCGTTTCTCTTTACTATTACCTGATGTAGCTCCCCCTCCCTGAACCTGGGCTCTAGCCCTGTCGTTTGAGTTCAATACCTGATCGAAAAGGACGTGTCCGTGTGAATCGGAAGGTGCCATCGACGTGGACACTGGGTCGCGATCCCTGAGCGTGTGTAAAGGGTAGTGGGTTGCAACATTTGGATTTGTCTGTAAGCTTTCCCTGTAGTTTAAGAAGTCACTAGTGTTGCCCTGCGGTTGGCCTCCTAAGTGAGTCTTGTCTGCATTCCATGTCAGAGGAGCATCACCCTCCACATTCACAGTCACCTCATCTATGACCAGACCCTCTCCTTTCTTATCTAGGCGCTCTTCAGAGTATACACTACTACAGTACTGGTTCCAGTCCCCTCTCATTGGATTAGTCTGTGTATCTAAGCCCACAGGCATGTCACCAGGTGTCATCTCTCTCTCTGTAACATATGAACAGGACGGATCATTGCCAGTCTGTAACGCGTCACCCGAGTCCTGATGGGACAGAACCGTCCTCGGGCTCAGGTTACCGTGAAGTAAATACTTTGAGTGGGGAGCAGGAGAACAGTCCAGTCGCTCCAGCACTGTTAAACTCTCTGTGTCCGTCTCTGACTTGAGGACGGCGTTCGGCGTTCCATTGACCTCCGTCATGCTGCGTTGGGTCCTAGGCTGCGCTGGGGTGATGATGGGGTCCTCCGTAGCTACAGGGGGCGCTTCAGCCAATCCAGTCTGGATGTCTCTGCTGTGTGGTGGGTCCTCCTCTCCTTCATACTTCTCCAGCTTGACCCCAGGACCTGCAGCCTCTGCATCTGCAGACTAACACAAGAAGAGGAGGTTATTATCAGTACATGAGTTGAACTGGATAACAATGTTGTAGGGAAGTCTTACAAGCTCCCCTATGGCAGATACAGTTGGAAGTTTACATACACTTAGGTTGGAATCTTTAAAACTCGTTTTTCAAACACTCCACAAATGTCTTGTGAACAAACTATAGTTTTGGCAAGTCGGTTAGGACATCTACTTTGTGCATGACACAAGTAATTCTTCCAACAATGGTTTACAGACAGATTTCACTTAATCTCAATTCCAGTGGGTCAGAAGTTTACATACACTAAGTTAGTTGACTGTGCCTTTAAATAGCTTGGAAAGTTCCAGAAAATGTCATGGCTTTAGAAGCTTCTGATAGGCTAATTGACATCATTTGAGTCAATTGGAGGTGTAACTGTGGATGTATTTCAAGGCCTACCTTCAAACTCAGTGCCTCTTTGCTTAACATCATGGGAAAGTCAAAAGAAATTGTAGACCTCCACAAGTCTGGTTCATCCTTGGAAGCAATTACAAGTCTGGTTCATCCTTGGAAGCAATTTCCAAACGCCTGAAGGTACCACGTTCTTCTGTACAAACAATAGTATGCAATTTTAAACACCATGGGACCACGCAGACGTTATACCGTTCAGGAAGGAGGCGTGTTCTGTCTCCTAGAGATTAACGTACTTTGGTGCGAAAAGTGCAAATCAATCCCAGAACAACAGCAAAGGACCTTGTGAAGATGCTGGAGGAAACAGGTACAAAAGTATCTATATCCACAGTAAAACGAGTCCTATATCGACATAACCTGAAAGGCCACTCAGCAAGGAAGAAGCCACTGCTCCAAAACCGCCATAAAAAAGCCAGACTACGGTTTGCAACTGCACATGGGGACAAAGATCGTACTTTTTGGAGAAATGTCCTCTGGGCTGATGAAACAAAAATAGAACTGTTTGGCCATAATGACCATCGTTATGATTCGAGGAAAAAGGGGGAGGCTTGCAAGCCAAAGAACACCATCCCAACCGTGAAGCACTGGGGTGGCAGCATCATGTTGTGGGGGTGCTTTGCTGCAGGAGGGACTGGTGCACGTCACAAAATAAATGGATTCATGAGGTAGGAAAATTGTGGATATATTGAAGCAACATCTCAAGACATCAGTCAGGAAGTTGAAGCTTGGTCGCAAATGGGTCTTCCAGATGGACAATGACCCCAAGCATACTTCCAAAGTCTCTACTATTATTCTGACATTTCACATTCTTAAAATAAAGTGGTGATCCTAACTGACCGAAGACAGGGAATTTGTACTAGGATTAAACGTCAGGAATTGTGAAAAACTGAGTTTAAATCTATTTGGCTAAGGTGTATGTAAACTTCCGACTTCAACTGTACATGAACCTGTACATGTAAGCAAGTGAATAGCTGAGGGGAGCCTTTCTGAAATAAACTGGCAACATTTGATGTGATGTAATACTATTACACTAACCTCTATCACAATAACTTGCTGGGTTGAGGTTCCATTCCCCTCATCAATAGTGATTGGTTGGTCATCTCTCCATGTATTGTGTCCTGCTGGCTTCACAAAGCTCCTGTAGCCTCCAGTGAGATGTCCTTCACCTAAGAGTGATTTGGGGAAAGAGGTGGTTAAGTTAGGTACTGCCATTGCTATATTGTACACTATTGGCAGTTTTGACACTGACTAGAATTGGCAAGGATGTAAACCGGCCAATCAGCACACGGCTGGTTTGAGTGAAAACATATTTTTTTACAAACTCAATATACTTTAAAATTACTAACACCTGTGTAGAAATGATAATGGTCCCACATTCATACAGTTTCATGATTGTGTCCAGCTTGCTAATAATCAATTAAATGAAAGATAGTCAGGTAGAATACAAAAACGATGGATGAAGGACAATTGTTTTGCTAATTTTGACAGCAAGGAAATATTTAAAATTCAGTGCAGTCCTCAATGGACAACTTCTTGATACTGTTTATATATATTTTCCAGTTTTTTTAAACACCAAATACAAACATACTAATGAACAACAACTTACAGACGCACACAAACAAAGACTACATCTCCTCAACCCAGACCCGCACTCACACCTCCATCACAAGTGCTTGCCACATGGCCTTAAATAGTTTTTTCCTCGGTCGCCCATGCTATTTCAATAATAATCATTAGATTTTTCCATTTGGTTAATGATGGCGGATTCATTGATTTCCACGATTTTAATATACAGTACGTTTTTTCAAGATGAATGATGAGAAGAAAAACGTCCAGGACATTGGGTATTTCACTACACCCCCATTTGCCATGTTTTCATTTAGTAAGTAATAGGAAATGCAGTAAATTATCCTCGGCCTTCTGCTAAACGTACCTCTTTCCATTCCTCTGCATCGGACGAGGCTCTTGGCGCTACAGGGATGACTCGTGAGGACGCGCTCTCGCATTGTCCTCTCTGCGCGCTCCCGTGCCACCTTCGATTCCAGTAGTTTCCTCCGCAATCCCCTGTTTTCTTTCTGGCTTCGAGTTATTTCCAAACGAAACACTGCATAATCGTCGTCTACGAGTTTACAGATCTCTGCCACGGCTGCATTCGCTAGCACCTCCATAATGGAGGCTATTTGAGTGTGAAAAACCATACCGTTAGCCATTGTTAGCTAACGTTAGCAACTAGCGTTAACTAGATAATGTCCTGACTATAACGCGAATGAAAGACTACCTGGGGTACATATGTGATAATGTGCTGTTAAATTTGTCATATTTTGAGTTCCATGGTGTGAATAAATGTCTAAATAAAAACCGATAACGTGGAAATTGTTGTTGGTCACTTCACTTGTTTTTTCTTCTTTGGTATAATGGCGTTTGCAACAATTATATGTGCATTCCGCCACCTAGTGTACATGTGGATAATAAAGTCACCTCCCCAAAAATGTGGGGTAAAAAGTAATACAAATAAAAACATTCCATACAAACTATCAAAAACGAAATGTTAATTAAACGAAATCAGCCTGCTTTTCTGTTCTAATCAGGTTGCTACACAAGCTCAGAATGATCCTGTGAGGGCGGGACATTTCCTGGCGACATAGTCCTTGCAGTGCTTCTGCCGTTAAGTCTTGGAGGACCAAAATCTTCTTGGCTACAGATATAATGATGTCCAGCTTCTTGGAAACGTGTGCAGTTAATAACTGTAGCTATAAATGCTACAAAATACACCTTATTCACAATATTTGTATCCAGATAACTTGATTGACGTATAACATTTGCAACTGGTTGAGGTGCATCCACTGCAATATCTTCTTCAGAACTTGCCCCTTCAACTTTCTTCACTGCCTCCACATAGGAAATTTGCTATATATAACAGGTCACTCAGAGAATTCGAAAATATGATCCCCACCAGAAGGTGTTTAGCTTGTCTGGGAGCAAGACGTCGGTGACCGCGACGTGGCTGGTTTTCCCTTTGTAATCCGTGATTGTCTGTAGACCCTGCCACATACGTCTCGTGTACTGCAGACTGTAAACACAAATTGCACAGAAGAGAATATGAAGGTTTATATAAGAAATTCTTTGCTGTACACACAGAAACATGATGTTATAACATTTTAACCACAGTCAAGCCAATCTAACACTGTGATTCACGTTCCTAACATTATGGAGCCAGTGGAGTTTATTTTAAAGTTTAATTTTTTTTCTTCAATGTACCCCTTTTTCTCTCCAATTTTGTGGTATCCAATTGGTAGTTACAGTCTTGTCCCATCACTGCAACTCCCGTACGGACTCAGGAAAGGCGTAACTCGAACCAGGATCTCTAGTGGCACAGCTAGCACTGTGCCACTCAGGAGGCCTATTTTTAAGTTTTGATTCAAGAATTAAGTATAACGTTTTGGTTCGACCGTGATAAGGAAAACTCAGTCGCTGCAATCACGCAAACAAAAAACTAGTCAGTTAGTCAATTTTGTATTTAATTTAAACAAAATGGTCATATAGTCAACTGTGAACTACATTACTTTTATTACACAAAACAATACATTATAACATTCATTTGAATACTTTGGAAAAGGTTCAACATTACACACAGCTTCACTACTTCACGTCAAGTAAACATGAATTAAGGCACTGTCATTATCTCACTATAAAGCAGTATCAACCTAAAGGGAGAAAGCATTTTTACAGACACCATCACCATAATCATCTACTCTGCCTCATCATCCTCAGTTCACATCATCCACTTTCCTATACATCTAAATCCAACAAAATTCATTTTCAGTGCGTACAGGCAAACTGCCACTGTCCCGTGTGGACCTTCAGGTGCCTCTTCAAGTGGTGCTGGTGGGAGAACCTCTTCTCACACTGGGGGCAGCTGTAGGGATTCTCCCCTGTGTGGACCCTTTGGTGCCTCTTCAGCTTGGAGGAGTGGGAGAAACTGGCCCGACACAGGTGGCAGCCGAAAGGCTTCTCCCCTGTGTGCACCCTCTGGTGGATTTCCACCTGTTTGGGGAAACTGAAGGCTTTCCCACAGAATGAACATGGGAAGCGCTTCTCTTTGCTACCAGATCTGCTGATAGCGTTACTACTACTGTCATTTGTCAATAGGCTTGTGTAGCCATTTAGTGTGGAGGCACTGGCATTGTCTGACGTCTGGTTTAACATAGGGAGAGTGTGTGGAGGATGAAAGCCAGGGAGTGTCTGTGTTGTCGCAGGGTCCATGTTCCAGTTGATAGATCCTATAGAAGGCAGGCTGAAGGCAGCCCCTGTTAGGGGGTTAACCTGAGGCGCAATCAGTCTTTTTGAATCACAACTATAGGAGCAGGATGGAGCATCGCTAGCCGAGTCTGTGTCTGTTCTCTCCAGCTGCATACGGACACCTCCCCATCCCCGCAGACCAAATCTAAGTCTCGCCCTCATCTCAGCCAGTCTGTTGTCATGGAGACTGAGTTCGGATGTTGTTTTGTGTTCGACTGTCTGTTTCTGGTAGTGGTCAGCAAAGTTGTTCACCAGCCCAGAGTTGAGGACGCTGTCCCATCCACTGACCTCCACTATGTCACCTCTGGTCCTGGCCTGCTCAGTGATGTTGTCCCCTGGGTCCTTGCCTGCACCGGTCTGGGTCTGGGAATTCGAGATGGCTCCCCAGTCTCCTCTGTTAGCCTTCAGCCAACCACCTGCAGGAAGAGGTTAGAAAATATACTTTACAAACATGGCAGAGAAAACTTTACATATGAAGTATTTTGTCAATTACCTGGTGAAGTTAATACCTTATAATGTTTGTGTGTTTTTTGTATGTAAACATAAGTTGTTTAATTTTATGAATGAAGAAAAAAGTATAGCCAGGTGCATCATTATTCCCATTGAAAATATATTACTGTATGTAGGCTATATGTATTTCTCCCTTACTTTTCTCCCCCATCTTTAGTCCACTCAGCAGATTAATGCTCTCTGGTCTGTCTTCTACTGTCTCCTCTTTGACCAGCAACAGATCAGGCTTCCCATCCTCCATGTCTACTGACTGTAAAAGATACAGAGTGAGAGGATGTTGGATCAATAAAACTAATATGAGCACCCTGCTATGGAGCATCTTCTGATTGGGCAATGAGGGATTGTCATGAGTACTATGCAAACTTTAGTTGATTTGATTGCTTTACACTTTAATGGTTTGATCATTCAAAGGCATGTTCCCACACTTAAGACAAAATCAATCAAGACCTTTGAATCAAATTGTATTTGTCATGTACACATATTTTGCAGATGGTATCGCAGGTGCAGCGAAATGCTTATGTTTCTAGCTCCAACAGTACCTAACAATACAAAACAATACACAGAAAAACAATATTTAAGAAGGATCAGAACGCGTAATGTCAGTGTCCGGAAAATAGTGTGATGGTTTGGGGATGCTTTGCTGCCTCAGGACCTTGACGACTTGCCTTAATAGAAAGGAACCATGAGTTCTGCTCTGTATCAGAGAATTCTACAGGAGAATGTCAGGCCATCCGTCTTTGAGCTGAAGCTGAAGCACAGCTGGGTCGTGCAGCAAGACAATGATCCAAAACACACAATCAAGTCTACATGAAAATGGTTAAAAAGCAACAAATGTGAAGTTTTGTAATGGCTTAGTCAAAGTCCAGACCTAATCCCAATTGAGATGTTGTGGCCAGACTTGAAACGAGCATTTACTGTTTGAAAACCCACAAATGACGCTGAGTTAAAGCAGTTCTGCATGCAAAAGTGGGCAAAAATTCCTCCACAGTGACTTGAGAGACTGATCAACAACTACAGGAATCATTTGGTTGCAGTCATTGCAGCTAAAGGTGGCACACCCAGTTATTGAGTGTAAGGGGGCAATTATTTTTTCACACAGTGGAATTGGGTGTTGCATAACTTTGTTAAATAAAATATATATTTTGGGGGGTTATTTGTAAACTCAGGTTCCCTTTATCTGATATTAGGTTTTGGTTGAAGATCTGATGAGTATCAAAAATATGTGGAAATAGAGAAAATCCAAAAGGAGGCACATACATTTTCACGGCACAATTATTGTTATTTTTAAATAAAAAAATATCAGAACGTCCCTTGTTTCATGAGCCGTTATAAAAGTTCCCAGAAATGTTCCATACACACAAAATCCGGCTTCTTCACCTGCGGGGTTGTCTGAGCCACCCAGAAACCGTCTCGTTGCCCTCACCAGGGTCTTGACATGCCTGCAGTTCGTCATCGTAACCGACTTCAGTGGGCAAATGCTCACCTTAGATGGCCACTGGCCCGCTGGAGAAGTGTACTCTTCACGGATGAATTCCGGGCAGATGGCAGACAGTATGGCGTCTTGCGGGCGAGCGATTTGCTGACGTCAACGTTGTGAACAGAATGCCCCGTGGTGGTGGTGTGGAGTTATGGTATGGGGAGGCATAAGCTATAGATAATGAACACAATTGCATTTTATTGATGGCAATTTGAATGCACAAAGATACTGTGACGAGATCCTGAGTCCCATTGTTGTGCCACTCATCCGCCACCATCACCTCATGTTTCAGCATGATAATGCACAGCCCAATGTCACAAGGATCTGTACACAATGCCTGGAAGCTGAAAATGTTCCAGTTCTTCCATTACCTGCATACTCACCAGACACCATTGAGCATTTTTGGGATGCTCTGGATTGACGAGTACGACTGCGTGTTCCAGTTCCCACCAATATCCAGCAACTTGGCACAGCCATTGAAGAGGAGTGGGACATTCCACAGGCCACAATCAACAGCCTGATCAACTCTATGCGAAGGAGATGTGTCGCGCTGCATGAGGCAAATGGTGGTCAGCAGATATTGGCTGGGTTTCTGATCCACTCCTCTACCTTTTTTTAAGGTGTCTGTGACCAACAGATGCATATCTGTATTCCCAGTCATGTGAAATCCATAGATTATGACCTAATTTATTTATTTGAATTGACTGATTTCCTTAATATGAACTGTAACTCAGGATAATCTTTGAAATTGTTGCATGTTGCGTTTATATTTTTGTTTAGTATATGATCCGTTATTGGTGTCACTTGTTAAATCCACTTCAATCAGTGTAGATGAAGGTGAGGAGACAGGCCTGTTCATCCTTCTACCATCCAGACGGTGGAGACAGTGCTGGTGCATCACAGCTGGGGCCGAGAGAATGAAAAACAGCTTCCATCTCCAGGCCATCAGACTATTAAATAGTCACCACTAGCTGGCCTCCGCTCAGTACCCTGCTCTGAACCTTAGTCACTGTTAATAGCCAGCCACCACCTCGTACTCTACCCTTCACCTTCGACTGCTGCCCTATGTACATAGTCACTGAACACTGGTCACTTTAATAATGTTTACATACTGTTTTACCCACTTCATATGTATATACTGTATTCTAGTCAAGGCTCATCCTATATAACTACTGCTGTACAGACCTTTTCTATTCATATACTGTCCATAATGTCTATAGACATATTTATATATGCACAAACACACTAAGTATAGCAAACATTAGGAACACCTTCCTAATATTGAGTTGCAACCCTCCATTTTGCCCTCAGAACAGCCTCAATTTGTCAGGGTATGGACTGTCCGGGCGTCGAAAGCGTTCCACAGGGATGCTGGCCCATGTTGACTCCAAGGCTTCCCACAGCTGTGTCAAGTTGGCTGGATGCAATTTGGGTGGTGGACCATTCTTTTTTAGTCTTTATATATATATTTTTTTATTTATATATATTTTTATTAACCCCTCCACCCAACCTCTTCATAGGACAAATATCGTAGTTTTTTAACAGCTTTTTTTGCTACATATACATACATTTTCCATACATGGTACTTTTATATAAAGCAGTCACATAACAATAATACATGACCAAACATAAGCTTTTTAATCCCAACCCTCAGCCACTCTCAGCCCATCCCACCTATCACCATAGACCACCCTCGTTTGGTTTCCATGTGCCATATATTTTTTAATTGTGTTGTTTTTCAAAATGTTTGAACCTTTCCAATCGTATATTATCCACAGATTGTAAACTAAAGATGAAAACCTTTCCTACGAGTACTTTTATATTATTTATTGACTGACTATGGTTATTCCAAATCGCCCAACACTGCTATTTGTAAGAATAATTTTAAGTGCATGTTGTGATTTTTTAACCATTTGTAAGGGCTGTCTCTCTCCTCATCCTCAGACGAGGAGAGGAGAGAAGGATCATCAGACCAAAATGCAGCTTCAGGGAAATAAGCCATCTTTTATTTAACACGATGATGATGGCAACACGAAAACAAATACACTTACGAAATAACAAAACAAGAAAACGACGTCAACGAAACCTGAACATAAACTTACATAACTACACGTAAACTCACGGACAGGAAACAGACGACATCGAAACGAAACGAACAGCCAAACAGTCCCGTATGGTACATACATTACACGGACACAGGAGACAATCACCCACAAACAAACAGTGAGAACGCCCTACCTAAATATGACTCTTAATTAGAGGAAAACGCAAACCACCTGCCTCTAATTAAGAGCCATACCAGGCAACCCAAAACCAACATAGAAACAGATAACATAGACTGCCCACCCAAAACACATGCCCTGACCATAAACACATAAAAAACAACATAAAACAGGTCAGGACCGTTACAGAACCCCCCCCTCAAGGTGCGAACGCCGGGCGCACCAGCACAAAGTCCAGGGGAGGGTCTGGGTGGGCAGTTGACCACGGTGGTGGCTCCGGCTCTGGACGCTGTCCCCACACCACCATAGTCACTCCCCGCTTCTGTCTTCCCCTCCCAATGACCACCCTAAAACTAACATCCCCTAAATGAATGGCCAGCACCGGGAGAAGGGGCAGCACCGGGACAAGGGGCAGCACCGGGACAAGGGGCAGCACCGGGACAAGGGGCAGCACCGGGACAAGGGGCAGCACCGGGACAAGGGGCAGCACCAGGATAAGGGGCAGCACCGGGATAAGGGGCAGCACCGGGATAAGGGGCAGCACCGGGACAAGGGGCAACACCGGGACAAGGGGCAGGTCCCGGCTGATATCCTCTGGCAGATCCTGACTGAACGGCTCTCGACGCTCATGGCTGGCTGACGGCTCTCGACGCTCATGGCAGGCTGACGGCTCTCGACGCTCATGGCAGGCTGACGGCTCTCGACGCTCATGGCAGGCTGACGGCTCTCGACGCTCATGGCAGGCTGACGGCTCTGGCTGCTCATGGCTCTCTGACGGCTCTGGCTGCTCATGGCTCTCTGACGGCTCTGGCTGCTCATGGCTCTCTGACGGCTCTGGCTGCTCATGGCTCTCTGACGGCTCTGGCTGCTCATGGCTCTCTGACGGCTCTGGCTGCTCATGGCTCGCTGGCGGCTCTGGCAGATCCTGTCTGGTTGGCGGCTCTGGCAGATCCTGTCTGGTTGGCGGCTCTGGCAGATCCTGTCTGGCGGGCGGCTCTGGCAGATCCTGTCTGGCGGGCGGCTCTAGCGGCTCCTGTCTGGCTGACGGCTCTAGCGGCTCCTGTCTGGCGGATGGCTCTGTAGGCTCATGGCAGACGGGCGGCTTTGCAGGCTCATGGCAGACGGGCGGCTTTGCAGGCTCCTGGCAGACGGATGACTCAGACGGCGCTGGGGAGACGGATGGCTCAGATGGCGCTGGGGAGACGGATGGCTCAGATGGCGCTGGTGAGACGGATGGCTCTGGCCGGATACGGCGCACTGTAGACCTGGTGCGTGGTGCCGGAACTGGAGGCACCGGGCTAAGGATAAGCACCTTCCTACTAGTGCGGGGAGCAGGGACAGGGCACACTGTACTCTCAAAGCCTACTCTATCCCTGATGCGAGGTACCGGCACTGGTGACACCAGGCTGAGGACAAGCACATCAGGATTAGTAGGGGGAAAAGATACAGTGTGTACAGGGCTCTGGAGACGCACAGGTGGCTTAGTGCGTGGTGCCGGGACTGGAGGCACCGGGCTAGATACACGCACTACAGAGAGAGTGCGTGGAGGAGGAACTGGGCTCAGGATACGCACTGGTAGCCTAGTGCGTAGTGTAGACACTGTAGGTACTAGGCTGGGGCGGGGAGGTGGCGCCGGAAATACCGGACCGTGGAGACGTACTGGCACTCTTGAGCATTGAGCCTGCCCAACCTTACCTGGTTGAATGCTCCCGGTCGCCCGACCAGTGCGGGGAGGTGGAATAACCCGCACCGGGCTATGTAGGCGAACCGGGGAAACCATGCGTAAGGCAGGTGCCATGTATGCCGGCCCGAGGAGACGCACTGGAGACCAGACGCGTTGAGCCGGCCTCATGACACCTGGCTCAATACCCAATCTAGCCCTACCAGTGCGGGGAGGTGGAATAACCCGCACTGGGCTATGCACTCGTACAGGAGACACCGTGCGCTCTACTGCTTAACACGGCGCCTGCCCGTACTCCCGCTCTCCACGGTAAGCCTGGGAAGTGGGCGCAGGTCTCCTACCTGCCCTTGGCCCACTACCTCCTAGCCCCCCCCCAAGAAATTTTTGGGAATTACTTACGGCCTTTTTGGGCTTCCGTGCCAGACGCGTTCCCTCATAGCTCCGGTTCCTCTCTCCGGTAGCCTCTGCTCTCCTCAGTGCCTCCTGCTGCTCCCATGGCTTTTCGGGCTTCCAGCCACGTCTCCTTGCTGCCTCTTCATATCTCCGCCTCTCTGCCTTCGCTGCCTCCAGCTCAGCTTTAGGGCGGCGATATTCTCCTGGTTGAGTCCATGGTCCCTTTCCATCCAATATTTCCTCCCATGTCCATGAGTCCTGGTTTACCTGTCCCTTACTCCATTGAGTTTTCCCTTGCCGCTTGGTCTTAGCGTGGTGGGTGATTCTGTAAGGGCTGTCTCTCTCCTCATCCTCAGACGAGGAGAGGAGAGAAGGATCATCAGACCAAAATGCAGCTTCAGGGAAATAAGCCATCTTTTATTTAACACGATGATGATGGCAACACGAAAACAAATACACTTACGAAATAATAAAACAAGAAAACGACGTCAACGAAACCTGAACATAAACTTACATAACTACACGTAAACTCACGGACAGGAAACAGACGACATCGAAACGAAACGAACAGCCAAACAGTCCCGTATGGTACATACATTACACGGACACAGGAGACAATCACCCACAAACAAACAGTGAGAACGCCCTACCTAAATATGACTCTTAATTAGAGGAAAACGCAAACCACCTGCCTCTAATTAAGAGCCATACCAGGCAACCCAAAACCAACATAGAAACAGATAACATAGACTGCCCACCCAAAACACATGCCCTGACCATAAACACATAAAAAACAACATAAAACAGGTCAGGACCGTTACACCATTCCTGAACCTGTGACCAGAAACAAGCTTACATAGGGGCAATATCAGAATAAATGATCTTTTGATTCTGTCTCTTCGCAACAAAATCTACAGAGCTGAGATTGTTGTATATGCCACATATATATAGCATTCTGTTGGTGGCAAGTATGTTATATAATAATTTAAATTGAAAAACTCTAAGTGTTGAATCAAGTGTAGATTTTGTACCAGTTCATAAACCATGTGCCATGGAATTGGTACATCGAAAATCTCCTCCCCATTTATTTTGCAACCTGTATGGCGCAGCTGTCAACATTTTTGTCCTCGGATGAAACTGGTATATTTTTCTATTTATGCCAGTTCCTTTCAGCCAATTTGTATCTCAAATCAAATCAAATCAAATTTTATTAGTCACATACACATGGTTAGCAGATGTTAATGCGAGTGTAGCGAAATGCTTGTGCTTCTAGTTCCGACAATGCAGTAATAACCAACAAGTAATCTAACCTAACAATTCCACAACTACTACCTTATACACACACAAGTGTAAAGGGATAAAGAATATGTATATAAAGATATATGAATGAGTGGTGGTACAGAACGGCATAGGCAAGATGCAGTAGATGGTATAGAGTACGGTATATACATATGAGATGAGTACTGTAGGGTATGCAAACATAAAGTGGCATAGTTTAAAGTGGCTAGTGGTACATGTATTACATAAAGATGGCAAGATGCAGTAGATGATATAGAGTACACTATATACATATGAGATGGGTAATGTAGGGTATGTAAACATTATATTAAGTGGCATTGTTTAAAGTGGCTAGTGGTACATTTTTACATAATTTCCATCAATTCCCATTTTTAAAGTGGCTGGAGTTGAGTCAGTATGTTGGCAGCGGCCGCTAAATGTTAGTGGTGGCTGTTTAACAGTCTGATGGCCTTGAGATAGAAGCTGTTTTTCAGTCTCTCGGTCCCTGCTTTGATGCACCTGTACTGACCTCGCCTTCTGGATGATAGCGGGGTGAACAGGCAGTGGCTTGGGTGGTTGTTGTCCTTGATGATCTTTATGGCCTTCCTGTGACATCGGGTGGTGTAGATGTCCTGGAGGGCAGGTAGTTTGCCCCCGGGGATGCGTTCTGCAGACCTCACTACCCTCTGGAGAGCCTTACGGTTGTGGGCGGAGCAGTTGCCGTACCAGGCGGTGATACAGCCCGACAGGATGCTCTCGATTGTGCATCTGTAGAAGTTTGTGAGTGCTTTTGGTGACAAGCCGAATTTCTTCAGCCTCCTGAGGTTGAAGAGGCGCTGCTGCGCCTTCTTCACGACGCTGTCTGTGTGGGTGGACCAATTCAGTTTGTCCGTGATGTGTACACCGAGGAACTTAAAACTTTCCACCTTCTCCACTACTGATCCGTCGATGTGGATAGGGGGGTGCTCCCTCTGCTGTTTCCTGAAGTCCACAATCATCTCCTTTGTTTTGTTGACGTTGAGTGTGAGGTTATTTTCCTGACACCACACTCCGAGGGCCCTCACCTCCTCCCTGTAGACCGTCTCGTCGTTGTTGGTAATCAAGCCTACCACTGTAGTGTCATCCGCAAACTTGATGATTGAGTTGGAGGCGTGCATGGCCACGCCGTCGTGGGTGAACAGGGAGTACAGGAGAGGGCTCAGAACGCACCCTTGTGGGGCCCCAGTGTTGAGGATCAGCGGGGTGGAGATGTTGTTACCTACCCTCACCACCTGGGGGCGGCCCGTCAGGAAGTCCAGGACCCAGTTGCACAGGGCGGGGTCGAGACCCAGGGTCTCGAGCTTGATGACGAGTTTGGAGGGTACTATGGTGTTAAATGCTGAGCTGTAATCGATGAACAGCATTCTCACGTGGGTATTCCTCTTGTCCAGATGGGTTAGGGCAGTGTGCAGTGTGGTTGCGATTGCGTCGTCTGTGGACCTATTGGGTCGGTAAGCAAATTGGAGTGGGTCTAGGGTGTCCGGTAGGGTGGAGGTGATATGGTCCTTGACTAGTCTCTCAAAGCACTTCATGATGACGGAAGTGAGTGCTACGGGGCGGTAGTCGTTTAGCTCAGTTACCTTAGCTTTCTTGGGAACAGGAACAATGGTGGCCCTCTTGAAGCATGTGGGAACAGCAGACTGGGATAAGGATTGATTGAATATGTCCGTAAACACACCAGCCAGCTGGTCTGCGCATGCTCTGAGGACGCGGCTGGGAATGCCGTCTGGGCCTGCAGCCTTGCGAGGGTTAACACGTTTAAATGTTTTACTCACCTCGGCTGCAGTGAAGGAGAGCCCGCAGGTTTTGGTAGGGGGCCGTGTCAGTGGCACTGTATTGTCCTCAAAGCGGGCAAAAAAGTTGTTTAGCCTGTCTGGGAGCAAGACATCCTGGTCCGCGACGGGGCTGGTTTTCTTTTTGTAATCCGTGATTGACTGTAGACCCTGCCACATACCTCTTGTGTCTGAGCTGTTGAATTGCGACTCGATTTTGTCTCTGTACTGGGACTTAGCCTGTTTGATTGCCTTGCGGAGAGAATAACTACACTGTTTGTATTCGGTCATGCTTCCGGTCACCTTGCCCTGGTTAAAAGCAGTGGTTCGCGCTTTCAGTTTCACGCGAATGCTGCCGTCAATCCACGGTTTCTGGTTTGGGAATGTTTTAATCGTTGCTGTGGGTACGACATCGTCAATGCACTTCCTAATGAACTCGCTCACCGAATCAGCATATTCGTCAATATTGTTGTTGGAGGCAATGCGGAACATATTCCAATCCGCGTGATCGAAGCAGTCTTGAAGCGTGGAATCAGATTGGTCGGACCAGCGTTGAACAGACCTGAGCGCGGGAGCTTGTTGTTTTAGTTTCTGTTTGTAGGCTGGAATCAACAAAATGGAGTCGTGGTCAGCTTTTCCGAAAGGGGGGCGGGGGAGGGCCTTATATGCGTCGCGGAAATTAGTATAACAATGATCTAGGGTTTTTCCAGCCCTGGTAGCACAATCGATGTGCTGATAGAATTTAGGGAGTTTTGTTTTTAGATTAGCCTTTTTAAAATCCCCAGCTACGATGAATGCAGCCTCAGGGTGTGTGGTTTCCAGTTTACAAAGAGTCAGATAAAGTTCGTTCAGGGCCATCGATGTGTCTGCTTGGGGTTAGCGTCATCGTTAGCGTCTCTTGAGTTAGCCATGTTTCCGTGAAGCAGAGCACGTTGCAATCCCTGATGTCTCTCTGGAATGCTACCCGTGCTCGGATTTCATCAACCTTATTGTCAAGAGACTGGACATTGGCGAGTAGTATGCTAGGGAGTGGAGCGCGATGTGCCCGTCTCCGAAGCCTGACCAAGAGACCGCTACGTTTGCCCCTTTTACGGCGTCGCATAGGGTCCCCGGCTGGGATCAGATCCATTGTATTGGGTGGAAGGCAAAACACTGGATCCGTTTCGGGAAAGTCATATTCCTGGTTATAACGATGGTGAGTTGACGTTAATCGTATATTCAGTAGTTCCTCCCGACTGTATGTAATGAAACCTAAGATTACCTGGGGTACCGATGTAAGAAATAACACATAAAACACCAAAAGACTGCATATTTTCCAAGGAACGCGAAGCGAGGCGGCCATCTCGGTCGGCGCCATCTTTACTTCTTATATGGTAGGCAAACAAGTTCCCTACCTTCTCCCTTTTCCACTTGCCTCCTCCATTTTTGTGGTAGCGCTGCAATCAGTTGGTTGTAAATTTGGATTGAGCATATATTCCCATATATTTTCGATAACTGCATATGTGACATAACTCCTCAGTTTCTATTCAAAATATAATTAATAAATATAATACCATTTAACATTTTTTTATTTTTATAATCAGTATATTTGAGTGTAACCATAACATTTGTTGTAATATTTGTTCTATCTTTTCTGGAGGATAAAACTGAAATTGTTACCAGCTTTGTATGGCTTGTTTAAGAAAGGGCGATACTTTAAACAAAATTACATTTTCAATTTGTCAGAAATGAGAAGTTGTAATCTGTATGAAGGCAAAAAGGCAATTTTTGAACAAAGGATGAGCCTTTCTTAATAATCTATAAGCTTTAATATTTAATCATTTTAGCCACCCAAACTCATATTCATTATATAAATAGGCACGTTTAATTTTGTCTGGCTTAGCATTCCAAATAAAATGAAATATTTTTTGCTCATATGATTTAAAAAACGAGTCATCTGGAGTAGGCAGTGCCATTAGTAAGTAAGTAAACTGTGATAGGACCAAAGAGTTAATCAATGTGATTTTTTCATAAATAGACAAGTATTTACCTCTCCATGGTTGCAGAATCGTATCTATTTTTGCTAACTTTCTATTGAAATGAATTGTGCTAAATTCAATTATATTCTTTAGATGTGAATATCAAGTATGTCTACTTCACCATCCGCCCATTTTATTGGTAAACTACATGGTAAACACTGTATTTTTTTACGATCCAATACATAATATGGTGCACTTGTCATAATTAGGTTTTAATCCAGAAAGGCTAGAAAAGTGATCAAGATCTTCAATGAGACTGTGCAGGGATCCAGATTGTGGACTTAAGAAAAAACTAGAATCATCGGCATACATTGACACTTTTGTTTTTATCCCCTGGATTTCTAACCCCTTCATGTTCTTGTTGGATCTAATTTTAATAGCTAGCATTTCAATGGCCATAAAAAATAGATATGGAGACAACGGACAGCCTTGTTTTACTTAAAAAGCTCGATACTTTCTGAGAAGTAACCCTTATTTACTATTTTACATCTGGGGTTGCTGTACTTAACTTTAACCCATTGTATAAGAGATTCACCAAAATTAAAGTAATCCAGGCATTTACACTGCTCAAAAAAATAAAGGGAACACTTAAACAACACAATGTAACTCCAAGTCAATCACACTTCTGTGAAATCAAACTCTCCACTTAGATAGCAACACTGATTGACAATAAATTTCACATGCTGTTGTGCAAATGGAATAGACAAAAGGTGGAAATTATAGGCAATTAGCAAGACACCCCCAATAAAGGAGTGGTTCTGCAGGTGGTGACCACAGACCACTTCTCAGTTCCTATGCTTCCTGGCTGATGTTTTGGTCACTTTTGAATGCTGGCGGTGCTTTCACTCTAGTGGTAGCAGGAGACAGAGTCTACAACCCACACAAGTGGCTCAGGTAGTGCAGCTCATCCAGGATGGCACGTCAATGCGAGCTGTGGCAAGAGGGTTTGCTGTGTCTGTCAGCGTAGTGTCCAGAGCATGGAGGTGCTACCAGGAGACAGGCCAGTACATCAGGAGACGTGGAGGAGGCCGTAGGAGGGCAACAAACCAGCAGCAGGACCGCTACCTCTGCCTTTGAGCAGGAGGAGCACTGCCAGAGCCCTGCAAAATGACCTCCAGCAGGCCACAAATGTGCATGTGTCTGCTCAAACGGTCAGAAACAGACTCCATGAGGGTGGTATGAGGGCCCGACGTCCACAGGTGGAGGTTGTGCTTACAGCCCAACACCATGCAGGACGTTTGGCATTTGCCAGAGAACACCAAGATTGGCAAATTCGCCACTGGCGCCCTGTGCTCTTCACAGATGAAAGCAGGTTCACACTGAGCACGTGACAGACGTGACAGAGTCTGGAGACGCCGTGGAGAACCTTCTGCTGCCTGCAACATCCTCCAGCATGACCGGTTTGGCGGTGGGTCAGTCATGATGTGGGGTGGCATTTCTTTGGGGGGCCGCACAGCCCTCCATGTGCTCGCCAGAGGTAGCCTGACTGCCATTAGGTACCGAGATGAGATCCTCAGACCCCTTGTGAGACCATATGCTGGTGCGGTTGGCCCTGGGCTCCTCCTAATGCAAGACAATGCTAGACCTCATGTGGCTGGAGTGTGTCAGCAGTTCCTGCAAGAGGAAGGCATTGATGCTATGGACTGGCCCGTCCGTTCCCCAGACCTGAATCCAATTGAGCACATCTGGGACATCATGTCTCGCTCCATCCACCAACGCCACGTTGCACCACAGACTGTCCAGGAGTTGGCGGATGATTTAGTCCAGGTCTGGGAGGAGATGCCTCAGGAGACCATCCGCCACCTCATCAGGAGCATGCCCAGGCGTTGTAGGGAGGTCATACAGGCACGTGGAGGCCACACACACTACTGAGCCTCATTTTGACTTGTTTTAAGGACATTACATCAAAGTTGGATCAGCCTGTAGTGTGGTTTTCCACTTTAATTTTGAGTGTGACTCCAAATCCAGACCTCCATGGGTTGATAAATTTGATTTCCATTGATAATTATTGTGTGATTTTGTTGTCAGCACATTCAACTATGTAAAGAAAAAAGTATTTAATAAGAATATTTCATTCATTCAGATCTAGGATGTGTTATTTTAGTGTTCCCTTTATTTTTTTGAGCAGTGTATATATAAATTCTAGTCGTACTTTATCAAACGTCTTTTCAAAATCTGCTATGAAGATCATACCTGGTATCTTCGATGTTTCATAATGTTCAATTAATTGTCGTATATTATCTCCAATATATCATCCATGTAAAAAACCTGTCTGATCAGAATGAATAATATCTGGTAAAATATTTTTTAAAACACAAGGCCAAATCTACACTGGAGTTGCTTACCAAGAAGACAGTGAATTTTCCTGAGTGACCGAGTTACAGTTTGACTTACATCTACTTGAGAATCTATGGCAAGACCTGAAAATTGTTATCTAGCATTTATTAACAAGCAATTTGATAGAACTTGATGAAGTTTGAAAATAATATGCAAGTTCAGAAAGCTCTTGGAGACGTACCCAGAAAGATTCACAGCTGTAATCGCTGCCAAAAATGTTTCTACAAAGTATTGACTCGGGTGTGAATACTTATGTAAATTATACATTTCTGTACTTAATTTTCAATAAACCTGTTTTCACTTTGTCATTATGGGGTTTTGTGTGTAGATGGGTGAGAAAATGTTTTTAATCAATTTTGAATTTGGCTGTAACAACAACATGTGGAATAAGTCAAGGGGTATGAATACTTTCTGAAGGCACTGTAATCTAATCCAATGAGAGGGGACTGGAACCGGTACCGTAGTAGTGTATACTCTGAAGGGTGCCTAAATAAGGAAAGGGAGGGTCTGGTCATAGATGAGGTGACTGTGAAAGTGGAGGGCGATACTCTTCTGACATGGAATTCAGATGAGACTCTAGATAACCATGTTCAGGTCTTGCCATAGATTCTCAAGTAGATGCAAGTCAAAACTGTATCTCGGCCACTCAGGAAAATTCACTGTCTTCTTGGTAAGCAACTCCAGTGTAGATTTGGCTTTGTGTTTTAGGTTACTGTCCTGCAAAGGTGAATTCATCTCCCAGTGTCTGGTAGAAAGCAGACTGAACCAGGTTTTCCTCTGGGATTTTGCTTAGCTCCATTCCGTTTCATTTTTATCCTGAAAAACACTGCAATAATTAACGATTACAAGCATACCCATAACATGATGCAGCCACCTATATGCTTGAAAATGTGGAGAGTTGTACTCAGTAATGTCTTGTATTGGATTTGCCCCAAACATAACACTTTGTATTTAAAACTTCTTATGGCTGCAGGGGCAGTATTGAGTAGCTTGGATGAAAGGTGCACAGAGGTGCCCAGAGTAAACGGCCTGCTCCTCAGTCAAAGTTGCTAATATATGCATATTATTATTAGTATTGGATACAAAACACTCTGAAGTTTCTAAAACGGTTTGAATTATGTCTGTGAGTATAACAGAACTCATATGGCAGGCAAAAACCTGAGAAGAAATCCAACCAGAAAGTGAGAAATCTGAGGTTGGTCGATTTTCAACTCATCGCCTATTGAAAACACTATAGGATATGGATCTGTTTGCACTTCCTACGGCTTCCACTAGATGTCAACAGTCTGTAGAACGTTGAATGAAGCTTCTACTGTGATGTTGAGCCGGATGGGAGCTGTTTGAGTCAGTGGTCTGGCAGAAAGCCAGGTCCTGGTCACGCACATTCCACATGATATCGACTTGCGTTCCATTACTTCTATAGACACAAAGGAATTCTCCGGTTGGAACGTTATTGAATATTTATGATAACAACATCCTAAAGATTGATTCTATACTTAGTTTGAAAAGTTTATTCGACCTGTAATATAACTTTTTGAAGTTTTCGTCCGATGTTTGCCTGGAACTGCACGAGCATTTGGATATGTGTACTAAACGCGCTAACAAAAGTAACTACTTGGACATAAATGATGGACATTACCGAACAAAACGAACATTTCTTGTGGAAGTGGGAGTCCTGGGAGTGCATTCCAATGAAGATCAGCAAAGGTAAGTGAAGATTTATAATGCTTTTTATGAGTTTTGTTGACTGCACAATTTGGCGGGTAACTGTATGGCTTACTTTTGTGGCTGAACGCTATTCTCAGATTATTGAATATTGTGCTTTTGCCGTCAAGATTTTAAAATCTGACACAGCGGTTGCATTAAGAACAAGTGTATCTTTAATTCTATGTAAAACATGTATCTTTCATCAAAGTTTATGATGAGTATTTATGGTATTTGACGTGGCTCTCTGCAATTTCTCCAGATATTTTGGAGGCATTTCTGAACATGGCGCCAATGTAAACTGAGGTTTTTGGATATAAATATGAAGTTAATCGAACAAAACATATATCTATTGTGTAACATGAAGTCCTATGAGTGTCATCTGATGAAGATCATCAAAGGTTAGTGATTAATTTTATCTCTATTTCTGCTTTTTGTGACTCCTGTCTTTGGCTGGAGAAATAGCTGTGTTTTTCTGTGATTCTGCTGTGACCTAACATAATCGTTTGTGGTGCTTTCGCTGAAAAGCCTTATTGAAATCGGACACTTTGGTGGAATTAACAACAAGATGACCTTTAAAATGGTATAAGACACATGTATGTTTGAGGAATTTTAATTATGAGATTTCTGTTGTTTGAATTTGGCGCCCTGCACTTTCACTGGCTGTTGTCATATCATCCCGTTAACGGGATTGCAGCCATAAATTAAGACAAAAAATGTATTGATTTGCCACATTTCTAACAGTATTACTTCAGTTTATTGATACACCATCCAAAGTGTAATTAATAACTTCACCATGCTCAAAGGGATATGCAATGTCTGCTTTTTTTACCCATCTACCAATTGGTGCCCTTCTTTGTGAGGCATTGGAAAACCTCCCTGGTCTTTGTGGTTGAATCTAATCTGTGTTTAAAATTCATTGCTCACATGAAGGACCCTTGCAGATAATTGTATGTGTGGGGTATTCAATAAAACATCATGTTAAACACTATTATTGCACACAGAGTGACTTGTTAAGCTCATTTTTACTCCTGAACGTATTTAGGGGTGGAATACTTATTGACTAAACATGTTTCAGCTTTTCATTTTTTTATTAATTTGTAAACATTTCTAAAAACACTTTCACTTTTGACATTATGGGGCATCATGTGTAGGCAAGGCAAATCAAAATGTTAAAATCAGGCTCGAACACAATAAAATGTGGAAAAAGTCAAGAGGTGTGAATACTTTCTGAAGGCATTGTATATGCCTTATATATCACAAAATGTCTGGATACAATATAGACTACCCAGGAATATTCAACACATCTGTTACTCTAGTAATTCCAAATGCATCTGTGTAATACTCACCACTGCATCCTGTCTCAAAAGGTTGGCTGGTCCTCATTAAAGTCCCTTTTTGTTACAAAGCTTTACTACACAAGTTTACAACTTACCTAACTTCGTTGTTGAAGTATAAAAACATGAGATCCCAAACCCGTTTACAGGGTTGGTTAACTCTTGAGGTTCCTAGGGTCTCCACCAAACTAGGTAAATCCACTTTTAGTTTAAAATGCACCTCATTGCTGGAACCAACTACAAAATACATTACAATTGAATGTTCTGGTGCCGTTCTGGCAATTCTTACAGAGGAATGTAACTGTTTTTCTTGAACATTTGTGTTGTGCTTTGTTTCTTTGTTTTACATTGTATCTGATTGTATTTTGTCCTATTCATTGTATATGCAGGGCTCCCTTGTGAAAGAGACCCTGGTCTCAATGTTGACTCCCTGTTAAAATAAAGGTCAAATCAAAAATATATTTTCTGCTGACAATAATGACAATTCATATTTGTTTTTAATGCACCGCAGACGTGATTAAGTGGAATAGTTACTTTCTATGTTATAGAGTGGAATAGTTTTTCTGCAGGTGTATCCTGAGGTAGCTCCTTTCTGAGAACCTCCTCCTGCAGTGCGAACCACCTCTCTCCCGTGTGGATCTTCATGTGCATCTTCAGCTGGTGCTATCAGGAGAATCTCTTCTCACACTGGGGTCAGCTGTATTGTTTTTCCTCTGTGTGGACCCTCTGGTGTCTCTTCAGGTTGCCAGCATGGGCAAAGCGCATGTTACACTGGGTACAACTGAAGGGTTTCTCTCCTGTGTGTACTCTTTGGTGCCTATTCAGGCTGGACGATTGGGAGAAAGTGGCCCGGCACAGGTGGCAGCCGTACGGTTTCTCCCCCGTGTGCATCCTCTGGTGGATCTCCACCTGTTGGGGGAAACTGAAGGCTTTCCCACAGAAAGAACACGTGAAGCGCTTCTCTAGGGCGCTGCCACCTTTACTGATTCTGTCTCTACTACTGTCATTTGTCAATGGGCTTGTGTAGCCATTTAGTGTTGAGGAACTGGCATTGTCTGATGTTTGGTTTAACATAAGGAGAGTGTGAGGAGGATGAAGGCCAGGGAGTGTCTGTGTTGTCACAGGGTTCATGTTCCAGTTGATAGATCCTATAGAAGGCAGGCTGAAGGCAGCACCTGTTAGGGGGTTAACCTGAGGCGTCATCAGTCTCTCTGAATCACAACTATAGGAGCAGGACGGAGCATCGCTAGCCAAGTCTGTGTGTGTTCTCTCCCGCCGCATACCGACACCTTCCCGTCCCCGCAGACCAAAGCTATGCCTCGCCCTGGTCTCAGCCAGTCTGTTGTCATGCAGACTAAGTTCGGTTGTTGTTTTGTGTTCGACAGTCTGTTTCTGGTTGTAGTTAACAGTGTTGTTCCCCAGCCCAGAGTTCAAGACGCTGTCCCATCCACTGACCTCCACTATGTCGCCTCTGGTCCTGGCCTGCTCAGTGATGTTGTCCCTTAGGCCCTTGGCTGCACCGGTCTGGGTCTGGTAATCCAAGATGGTCGCCCAGTCTCCTCTGTTAGCCTCCAGCCAACCACCTGCAGGAAGAGTTTAGAAAATAGACTTTACAAACATGCAAGAGAACTCTACATACTAAGTTTTTTTTGTCAATTATCTGGTCAAGTTCATACATTATGTGTGTTTTTGTATGCAAACATAAGTTGTATTGATTTCATTTGATGTATGAATGAAGAAAGAAAAATAGGCGCATCACTATTCAATGTGCTATATGTATTTCTCCCTTACCTTGCTCCCCCAACTTTAGTCCACTCAGCAGATCAATGCTCTCTGGTCCGTCCTCTATTGTCTCCTCTTTGACTAGCAGCAGATCAGGCTTCCCATCCTCCATGTCTACTGACTGTAATAGATACAGAGTGAGACTATGTTGGATCAAGAAATCTGAAATGAGCATCTTCTGATTGGGCAATGAGGGATTGCTATGAGTACTATGCAAACATGTTAGTTGATTTGATCACTTGATACTATTTAATGGTTTGATAATTCAAAGATATGGTTCCACACAAATGTAATCAAGACCTGGGCCCGTATCCACAAAGAGTATCGGAGTAGAAGTGCTGATCGAAGATCAGGTCCCCACCTGTCTACATAGTCATTCATTATGATCTAAAAGACAAAACTCATCCTAGATCAGCACTCCTACTCTGAGAGGCTTTGTGGATATGGGCCCTGACCTAATACCATTCAGACAGTAGTTCACACAGACTCACCTCAGTGAGACTGTGTGTGGTCCTGTGCTGCTCAGCTGGTTCCTCTGTGGGTTCAGGAGGAGGTGTAGTCTGGTTGTCGTCCATGACCATGGTCCCCTCAGGGTTCCCCAGACCCTCCTCACACCCTTCCTCCTTCACCAGGAGTATCTCTGGACCCTCCTCCTCCTGGAAGAAACAGGTGATACAGATTACAGACATACACTCCCTCAGGTATGTACACACAGATAATAAACACACTTTCAACATGGAGTGTTTACCCATCCCCACTACGTTTGAGTCCAATACTGTAGTTACAGAATGACTTCACTGTTGTTAAGCCCATCATGGTGGACATGAATATGATGTTGTTGGTAAATATTAGTCGCCTATGATAAGTCAAAAGTCGTCATCAGCCAAACCCAACTAAACTATACAAAAATATAAACACAACACGCAACATTTTCAAAGATTTTACAGTTACAGTTCATATAAGGAAATCAATCAACTGAAATAAATTAACTAGGCCCTAATCTATGCATTTCAAATGACTGGGCAGGGGTGCACCCACTTGGCAGCGAGGCCCAGCCAATCAGAATGAGTTTTTCCGCACAAAAGGGCTTTATTACAGACAGAAATACTCCAAGGCTGACGTGGTCTATAGCTGTGAGGCTGATTGGACGTACTACCAAATTCTATAAAACGAAGTTGGAGGCAGTTTATGGTAGAGAAATGAACATTAGAATCTCTGGCAACAGCTCTGGTGGACATTCCTGCAGTCAGCATGCCAGTTGCACGCTCACTCAAAACTTGAGACATCTGTGGTATTGTGTTGTGACAAAACTGCACATTTTAAAGTGGCCTTTTATTGTCCCCAGCATAAGGTGCACCTGTGTAATGATCACACTGTTTAATCAACTTCTTGATATGCCACACCTGTCAGGTGGATGGATTATCTTGGCTAAATGTAAATACTCATTAATAGGGGTGTAAACAAATTTGTGCATATAGAAAATGTCAGGGATTTTTTTTTTCAGCTCATGAAACATGGGACAAACACTTTACATGTAGAGTTTATATTTTTGTTCAGTGTGTTTTGACATGTACAGTAGGTGTTCGTTCGTGTGTGGGTTTTTGTAGTTATATTTAGTAAGTCTATAATGGTTATAAAGCGCTGTTGGGTGTATGCAGAATAGAGTGAGATCGGATGTGATGTGTACTAAAGAAAGTCTCAATGAAAGTCTTAGAATAAAAAGTCCCATTTTGTTTTTATTAAACATAAACAAGTTTTAAAGCTGCAATATGTAACTTTTTGGGCAACCTGACCAAATTCACATAGAAATGTGAGTTATAGGTCTGTCTATAAGTCTAAGAAGTGGTAGATCTGTTCTATATGAACTTTTTTTATGCTTCCCCTTCTTAAGTTTCATCTTTGCGTCTTTTACACCAGCTTTAAACAGCTGAAAATACAACATTTTTTGGTTATGGAAAACATATTTCACAGCGGTTTAGATGGTACAATGATTCTCTACACTATGTCTGCTTGCTTTGTCACAAACTATTCGAATTTTAGCAACCAGGAAATGGAAGAGTGATTTCTGCATATTGCATCTTTTAATACACCATATAAAAACCATACATACAAAAAATCTGCATGAACTTGATCAACTGCATTAATTTTCTTATTAAAAGTGTCTTAGGAAAAAATTAAGTAGTTGAATGGAAGTAATGAAAATAGGCACTTGTGAACATCATATAGCTTACACAGTACAAACACAATATGTAACAGTATTTTCAGGCTATTATATGCCTTATAAATTGCCTGGTGAAGTCTACCCACCTCTTGCAGTGTATACATACAGTATTAAATTGAACCTTTTTCCTTCTGATCTACACAATCTACTCCACATTTTCAAAGTGAAAGAAAGATTATAGAACATAGTGTGGCAGCATTATGTTATGGGTATGCTGGTCAACGGCAGGAACTGGAGACTTTGTCAGGATCAAAAGAAATATGAAAGGAGCAAAGCCCAGGTTAAAGGTTAGAGGAAATCCCCGTCAGTCTTCTGAAAACCTAACTCTGGGATAGTGTTTTATTGTTCAGCAGGACAATTATACACATTTAATGCCAAAGACACAGAAGAATAGCTTTCCAAGAGGCGTTGAGTATTCCTGAGTAGTCCAGTCTCAGTCCTGAACTAATTTGCTTGAAAATCAGAGACACGGTTTGAATATTGCTCGCCGTCAATGATTCCCAACCAAATTTACTGAGCTTGAGCAATTTTGACAAACACAATGGATATATGTGGCCCTAAGAGTTGTGCAAAGTTGGTAGAATCTTATTCAAAATGATTCACAGCTGTACTGGCTGCCAAAAGTGCTTCCACCAAGTATTAACTCTGGGTTGTGAAGACATACGCAATCAAGACATGGTCATTTTTCAATATTTTATACATTTGGAAAATGATCTATAATTTTTATTTCACTTTGAAAATGTGGAGTAGGTTGTGTAGATGGGTAGGAAAGAAACTCATGTCATCCCTTTTTAGATTTAATTTGAAGACAGCAAAATGTGAAGACTGTGCAAGGGGTGTGTAGACTTTCACTAGCAACTGTATATCCCACAATGTCTGGATGCAATATTCCACCCAGGAATATTCAACACCGAAATCTGTTAAACTCAGTTCAGATACATAAGATGAGACACGACGGTCTTAAGGAGCTAGCTAAGCACATAGCTAGCCTATCTGACAAGTTACTATGGCCTCGATTCTGACCCAATTTAAGCGTGCGTAAATGGAACGTGTGAAAATGTGAAACCAGCCATATGGAAGCAAACCGAAAATCATATCAACATGACATGTATTGAGGCCCCTTTTCCACAGTGAAATAAGATATAAATAGCGCCGCCTTTAATCCGAATATTAATTGTGTACCCTCATAATTTGCGTGGATGAAATTTGGAGACCAAAACTATAGGCTTCTGTGGGGCTGAACCTGCCGAGTTGATGTATGAAGGTTTTGATTATATGCCCAGGCTTTTCCACGTTTTATTTTACAATTTGTATCATGTTTAATATTAGCCACTATCGGGAGCCACCTATACCTAATACCCACGTACATTTATTTTCGCATCATTCCATTCCGTTTACCTTTCTTTCCTCTGTCACATCCTTGTAAATTGTTCCAGAGAGTCGCTAGCAATAGTGGATCATATTAGGCTAACGTTGTGCAATAATTTGGGACATGTAGCCTATTTGAAACATTATGGAACTCAGACCACACGTAGCAGTTTAAACCTGGAACCTGGTGCACGGTTCATGACGACTGGAACGTTGTCATATAGTTTCACGATTAGTAAGAAATTAGGGTAGATTTATAGGATTACTGTTCAATCCCTATTGTACACTTTTTTCCACCTTCCAATATTTTATGGGTTGAACTTGAATATGACAAATTTCAGGATGAATCAAACCACTTTTTTATTCATCAATATATTTTCTGCATAAAGGCTGTCCAAACCGTTTATTTTTATTCATACATACTTTCCTAACCCAAAAATGTGCCTACAAATTCAGAGTATTTTTAAATCTACCAGTTGGTGCAAAAACAGAGACGAATATGCATAGATGGCTTTCTTTCAATGATCCCTATATTCTGACCTCGTTCTCTCGATGTATTCTATTGAGTCTGTCGATATAATTCTAATTCAAAAGTGACACCGTATTTAAAGGGATGGCTTAAGCAAAAAAAGGTCCTGTGTGGCTCAGTTGGTAGAGCATGGCACTTGGAACGCCACTGTTGTGGGTTTGATTCCCACTGGGGACCAGTAAGAAAAAGTATGAAAATGTATGCACTAACTACTTACTGTAAGTCGCTCTGGATAAGAGTGTCTTCTAAACGCCCCAAAAAATGTAATGTAAGATGAATGTGCTGAAAACCCCATTGAATGAAAACTCCACGAGAAAATCTGTTAGCCAGCAAGAGGAGGGTTTTCAGCAGTTGAATGAAATTTATTCAGAGCACGCAAGGTAGCCACACCTGCACAGAGCATTATGTGACTGAATAAGGTAAGTCTGAATACCAAATACTGAGAAGTGCGTAGGAAAGGCATAAATTCCTAAGTCGGGCCCAAGGTGTACCCTGTTTCTGGTGCATGTATTTCATGACGCTCACTTGCTACAACAAGTGGCAACTTCGTTGCATCATGTCATTGTAGAGGCACCATTACCGTGGAAACGGTCTCAACTGCACGTCTCGTCTTCTTGATCTGAATGCCTCCTCTTTAGTCAGCTGTTGTACAACATAACATTCTAAAACTAGCTAGTTTTATCTTGTCTCATGTCGGCTGTTGCATCTGAACTGGGCTTAACTCTCGTTATTCCAAATGCATCTGTGGATCGTTTGTGCTGACAACAATAAAAATTAATCTTCGTCTTTAATGCAGTGTTTGTTCTAAGCTATCCAGTGGAATGATTTTTCTGCTGGTGTATCCTGAGGTATCTCCTCTCTGAGAACCTCTTCCCGCAGTGCATACAGGCAAACGGCTTCTCTCCTGTGTGGACCTTCAGGTGCATCTTCAGATGGTCCTGGCGGGAGAACCTCTTCTCACACTGGGGGCAGCTGTAGGGTTTCACCCCTGTGTGGACCCTCTGGTGCCTCTTCAGGCCACGAGCCTGGGCGAAGTGCATTTGACACTGGGTACAGCTGAAGGGCTTCCCCCCTGTGTGGACCCTCTGGTGGATCTCCACCTTCTGGGGGCAGCTGAAGCCTTTGTTACAGAACATGCAGAAGAACCGTTTCTCTTTACCATTGCCTGATGTGGCTCCCCCTCCCTGAGCCTGGGCTCCAGCCCTGTCGTTTGAGTTCAGTACCTGATCAAAGAGGATGCGGCCATGTGAATTGGATGGTGCCATCGATGTGGACACTGAGTCGCGATCCCTGAACGCGTGCAAAGGGGAGTGGGTCGCAACATTTATTTTTGTCTCTAAAAAGTCCCTGGTGTTTCCCTGAGAGTGTCCTTCTCCTAAGTGAGTCTTGTCTGCATTCCATGTCAGAGGAGCGTCACCCTCAATCTTCACAGTCACCTCATCTATGACTATAACCTCCCCTTTCTTATCTAGGCAGCCTTCAGAGTGTAGACTACTACTGTACTGGTTCCAGTCCCCTCTAGACAGATCAGTCTGTGTCTCTAAACCCAAAGGCATGTTGCCAGGGCCCATCTCTGTAGTGTAAGAACAAGATGGATCATCACCGCCAGTGTCTAATGCGTCACCATAGCCATCCCCACGGGAATGAACCATCCTCTGGTTCTGGTGAAATACCGGTAAATACTCTGAGCCTGAAGCAGGAGGACAGCTCAGTGGCCCCTGCCCCAGTCTCTCTGGGTCTGATATGTGGTCAGATCCTCTGTGTAAGAGCCTTTGTGTTACAGTTAAAGGCTTGGTGTCTGTCTCTGACTTGAGGACGGCGTCGGGCCTTCCACTGACCTCCGTGATGCTGAGTCGGGTCCTGGGCTGGGGCGCAGAGGTGGTGGGGTCCTCCATGGCTTCATAGGGCGCACCAGCCACTCCAGTCTGGATGTCTCCGCTTTGCCTTGGGCCCTCTCCTTCAGACCTGTGCTGCTTGACCCCATGACCTGGATCCTCTGTATCTGCAGACTGACACAAGCATTGAATAACATTGTTGTAGGGAAGTCTCACAAGCTCTCCTATGGCAGAACAATTAGGATGTAAGCAAATGAATAGCTGATGGGTACCTTTCTGAAATAACCTGGTCACATTTGATATACTGTAATTTTAATGTAACACTATTACACTAACCTCTATCACGATAACGTGCTGGGTTGAGGTTCCACTCCCCTCATCAACAGTATCTGGTTGGTCATCTATCCATGTATTGTGTCCCACTGGCTTCACAAAGCTCCTGTGGCCTCCAGTGAGCTGTCCTTCACCCGAGAGAGTGATTGGGGTAAAAGAGGTGGTTAGGTTAGGTATATTAGTTAATGCTATACTGTACACTATAGACAGTTGACAAATGTCTAGAATTGACAAGGATATAAGGTAACAATTTGAATAATTTATTGATATACTATTTATAGACTGATTATGTTCCATGCATCCTGTTGTTTTCATTGAGTAAATAATAGGAATGCAGTAAATCAATTATCTGGTTAGAATATGAGATTGCGTCTTTGTGCAATATAGTTAAGTAATGAGGGGAATTACTGCATATTATCCAAAAACTGACCATGACCCAATTCTGGGTAACACATCTGAACACATGTGCAGAGGGGAACCGGGCGACAGGCACGTAGCTATATTTGAACAGCGACAGGCCGCTCAGCCTTGGCCTTCTGCTAAATGTACCTCTTGCCATTCCTCTGTATCGGTCGAGGATCTTGACACTACTGGGGCGACTGGCGAGGACGCGCTCCCTTGCCACCTTCAGTTCGAGTAGCTGTAGTTTCCTCCGCAATGCCCGGTTTTCTTTCTGGCTTTGAGAAATTTCCAAACGAAACACTGCATAGTCGTCGTCTACGAGTTTACATATGTCAGCCACGGCTGCATTCGCTAGCACCTCCATAATGGAGGCTATTTCAGTGTGAAAAACCATACAGTTAGCCATTGTTAGCAGCTAGGTAGCTAACGTTACCTAGATAACATCTATCAACCAAGTCCTGTTCTCAACGCGAATTAAACACTACCTGGGGGTAAGTATGTGATACTGTGCAGTTTAATGAGTCATAGTTTGAGTTCCAGGGTTTTAATAAACGTCTAAATAACAACAATAAAAACGCTAACGTGGTAATTGTTCTTGGTCACTTTACATTTCCGTTTACACTGACGAGAAAGGATGTTATTGGGTGGAGTCATAGCTCATAGGGTGTGGCTAAATGAAAAACGGTACTATCGTTATCTTTTAATCTGAGAGCAGACTTGTTTAGAAATAAGTGCGTTAGCAAGAACAGAGTAAAATACAATACAATATAATTACTTTATTCTTATTTACATCACTTCAGTAAGGTAAATAGTCAACTGTCTTAGAAATGTTTGGGGGCATCTGAAGCTAATTTCCTGCATTTCTACACAATCTAATAAGAATATAATATTTTTCTAAACTTCTACATTAATGTGGATGCTACCATGATTGTGAATAATGATGAATGAGAAAGTTATAGACGCACGCATTTCATACACCTCTCCTATTATTGTAATGGTGAGAGGTTAGTATGTTTTGTGGTATGATATTTGTGATATTTGTGCGTCTAACTTTCTCACTAATTATTATTCACGATTCATTCACGATTATCCGTAATCATTGTAGCATCCACATTAATGTAGAAGGGTTTATAAACATATTCTATTCTTATTTACAATAAAAGTGACTCCAAAATGACACAATATATTATGTACCATTCATTTCCATTGGGCAAAAACACTTCTGAACACAACCAAAACAAACAGCAAATGCATCCAACAAATGTGTATAGTCAAAAGCTTTATTTAGTCATTGCGTGCTATGAATGTGGGACCAAAAACTTAACTTTAATACACATAAGTACATTTGTCCCAAAACTTTTGCTCCTCTAAAACGGTGGCTCTATGTAAAAATAAAGTGCGGTAATTTCTAAATGGTATACCCGATATGGATGAAAATGCCCTCAAATTAAAGCTGACATTCTGCACTTTGACTTCATCAAACCTTGTTTGAGTTCAAATCCACAATTTGAACAGTGGTGGGCCGTCAGGGCCTGCAAGGCCTTCTCTGCTGGCCTAAACATCATCAGAATATATATATTTTTTAAATATATTTTCCCACAAATATGTATTAAATTATTCCCCAGAGTAAGAGTTATACTCTTCATTTCATAGCTTTCCTCTTGGTTGCACTGCTTCCAGCCCCAGGTTGAGATTTTGAGGGCTGGTCTTTATGTTAGATCTTTTATCCAATCATATTCAGCCATCATGTGTTGCCAGGGGTCTAAAATCTGCCCTCAGGCCTTCAGAATCAACAGTGCGGGCGCTTGTAGCTTATAGTGAATGGAAATGAAAATTTAGTGTCAACCAATCAGCTTTAGAGTTGGCTAATGTACGCCTTCTGGCTGGCTCCAGTGTTACACAGGAGCCAGCTAGCAGGCGTAGTGCGTGCACGTCTTTTGATTGGATTACCAATATTGAGAGGCAGGTCCTATGGAGATCTAGGAAACTGAATTTGATAAACGAATTAATTTGCGTACTACTAAGCTGTTTTTTCAACCCACAATGGCGGAAGGAGGAGAAGATATCGATTTGGTCGAGGATATAATTATAACGCCATTCTCAAGACGAACTTTTCAAGAAAAGTTAGACATTGTAAGGAGAGGTCGCCCGACGCCACAAAGCCTGTCACAGGCGGGAAAGTGCTTCGTTCGCTCGCCACTTTCAAAGTTTCAACTACGAGCGCTGTCAATGGCTCACAGGCTCCTTGGCTCCGAGAAGCACTGCAAACTGTACTGCTGGGAATGCCTATTATTTGCAAGTGATCGATTTGGTGTTTGGAGCCACACTGGCTTTGCAAACTTGAGTTGTCTAACCAAGGCAGCAACGAGACACCAAAGTACGGCTGGGCACTAACAACCAATGGTGCTTTTGAAAACTTTTGGGGACACCGGAGTGGATCAACAGCTCAAAGAACAAACGCGCAGGGCAACGGAGCTGCACAATGAAAAGGTGAAGGGAAATATTGAAAAGACTCATTGATTGTGTCATGTTTTTGGGTAAACACTGTTTACCCCAAAATGTCAATTTGTCAATTTCAAGGTGACGCAACGCCTGGTTATACTGCGTTTCTGTCTAAATGTATAGTTTCTAGAGCCATGGCATCATAATGAGGTGGATTAATTTGGGTGGGACTGTGTAGTACCTCACTGAAGGCCCAGGCCCACGGCACGCCACTGAATTTGAATATAGAGCCAAAAGAAGAAAAAATGCTTTACTGTCCTAAGAATTATGGAGGACAGTGCAATTCATATCATAGGCATAATAGTACTGTAGAGCTCTTTTTACTTGCACACAATATAGCTGGATCTCCCCATCCTGCCCCTAGGGGTCCACAGCCCAACACACCCCACTCAGCTTTAGGATCTTAGTGAAACATTCATTATTGGTTACAGGTGTGTTAGGCCAAGGCCAGAGTGACAACCAACAGTAAGGCAGACCCCCAGAACTGAGCAGCCCAGCATCTAGGGATTGCCTAAATAGGCATAGGCATCCCCCCTGACTTGGGATTGTTTTCAATACAGACTTATTTTGTCGTACATTATTCCATAAAAGGCATCCAGAATTTACAAATGTTGCAAAGTATACCTTTAAACTTGTAATAAATCAAGTGATACATAACTTGACATTTCTGCCATCATTGTGACATTGTGGGAGGATAACCAACCTTCCAATTAAGGGCAATGGATGTCTTTGCCGCTATAAATGCTAGGTTACACAGTTTCTACTGATAAGTCTCCTGTATCAATATTTACAAACAACAACAAAAAAACAGGTAGAAAGGAGAATCTGTAGAAATGCTGAGATTAAAGAACATACTCTTTTCCAGAATTCAGCCAGCCTTCACAAGAGCATAACATATGCAAATATGTCCCCTTTTGTGTTTTACGTCTCCAGCAGTGGAATTACATTTCTGAGTGCATGATATTCAGTTTTACTGGCATATAGGATGTTCTATGGATGGTCTTAAACTGCAGTAGTTTATGTCTGAGATTATATGAACATGACTGGTGTGGGGTTTTGCAAAGCTTAGCGTGCTAAAATAACTATAAACTTGAAGGATTTTGCATTAATTAAAGTTTAAACTACTGACTCATGTAGGCCTGACATTTGTCTTTGTTCTCAGGAGTAACAGTTCTCATAGCCTAACCATGAGGCCACAGCCTGAAATATGTGTGTGTATGCAACAATGTACAAGGGCATAAGATATGAACTAGAGTGTGTCTGTGTGTGTGTGCTGGAAGTAACAGTTAGCCCCAGATAAGTGTGCTGGGAAGCTGTGGTTAGCCTTGAGCGAGAACAGTGGGCTTTGTATGCAGGTGCGAATAGCTCAGACAATGTTGCAGAGCTATCTGACCTCAGTCTCTGGGGTGAGGGAGCGTAATCTACACAGCAACAGCGCCGGGACACCAGAGAGCGCAAATAGGCTAGGACTAGCCTGAGCGCCGGCGATAGGCTGGGTGAGTCTAAACCACGCCCAGTCTCTACTCTGACAGGCCGGCTCGGAAGCGAGAACTATCTCTGTCATGAGTATATTATAATATCTTTGTCAGGAACAAGTCAGTTCCTTGTTCCACCCTGCGGGGTGGTGCAGTGAACCCGTATATACGGAAATTGCATTTGCCATTTATTAACTCTTGAATTAAACAATTATTTTAACCAAGTTCAGGTGTGCTATTGTTCCTATCTCAGTTGAACCTTCGCAGCCTTAACACTGGGCATTCAAACATATCTGTATCCATTCATTGTCATCAATAGTCTCCCAGGTCTTCCTCACATTTTTCTTTTACATGTTTTGTGTCATCGGGAAAAGCCTCTATCAACCCTTGATATAGATTGGAAATCAACTAAGCTTTGTCAGCCTGCCTAAAAATATAGTGAACAAAAATAAACACAACATGCAACAATTTCAACGGTTTACCTGAGTTACGGTTCATATGAGGAAATCAATTAAATTAATTAATTAGGCCCTAATCTATGGATTTTACATGACTGAGCAGGGGAGCAGCCAAGGGAGGGCATAGGCACACCCACTTGCTAGCCAGGCCCAACCAATCAGAGTTTGTTTTTCCCAGAAAAAAAGGCTTTATTACTGTTAAAGGAATTTAATTCCTATATGTTTATCAACCAATTCAATTAAAACACTCTGTCCATACATAAGAATTTGTAAGATACTTATCGGCATTAAATGGACAGAAACCAGTCTCAAAATCAATCAATCAATCAATAGCGTTTATTCTCGAGAGTACTAATCATAATACAATTTACATCAGGTTATATAATAAAGATGATGTCATAGGTTTTAATGTCCATCCTCCTCTAGGATACAATGGCAGTATAGTTAGCGTTCTCATTACTGTCTGCCACCTGTTAAACTATCTGCAACCAACCCAAGGTCTTTCCCCTCCCTGTGTAGACACATCATTCAAGCCTGTCTGAAGATAAACCCATTCTTTCTAACAAGGAATACATTACATTCAACATTATGATTATAATAAGATTCATTCCTACAGTAACATCTAAGTCAAATGTATACATATTTTTGTAATTTATTCATAAAAATCCCATAACAATTACAGACAGAATTACTCCTCAGTTTCATCAGCTGTCCTGGTGGCTGGTCTCAGACGATCCCGCAGGAGATGAAGCCAAAGGTCCTGGGCTGGTGTGGTTACACATGGTCTGCGGTTGTGAGGCCGGTTGGACATACTGTCAAATTCTCTAAAACAACGTTGGAGGCGGCTTATGGACCAGTCCCAAATCCCTGTCATTCGCGCTAAGAAAATACGGAAATACAGGGGGCGGAGATCGGGGTGCCTTGTGAGAATTAGTTGGCGAGTGTGTAACCTGCCTCTACCATCTGTTCTATTGGCCAACGTGCAATCACAGGAAAATAAACTGGATGATCTCCGCTCAAGACTATCATACCAACGGGACATTAAACTGTAATATCTTATGTTTTAGAGAGTTGTGTCTGAACGACGACACAGATAATATACAGTTGGCTGGATTTTCCTTTCCTCTGGTGACACCATCCCCACAGTGACCGTACGTACATATCCCAAACAGAAGCCATGGATTACAGGCAACATCCGGCACTGACCTAAAGGCTAGAGCTGCCAATGAGCAATAGAGCCCTTAACGTCTTAGTCAGCCGGCTGTGCCTTGTAAAGATGGCCTCCACTCTTCTGTCTCTTCCTGCTGTCCTCCCCTCCCCAACTTTACTCTATAGCCTACTTGGAATAGATGCCTACCCTTATTGTCTCTTAGCAGTTCCACTGCTCCTGGCATCTCTGCACCACCACTATCCATATCATCCCATTAGCGTCTGCCAAACTCATTAGCCCCTCCACAACATCTCTTGCCAAAGATGGTGGATAAATGAAGATAGCTCTATCAGGCCTTTTACCATTGAAAAAAAAATTCAGTTCCGGTCAATGATGTACATAAACCCTGACTTGCTGATGCTATGTTTTGGCCATGGAGAGGCTTTGAAGCCAATATTCGGCCATATTGACACACTTCCATAGGAATAAATGGAATCCTACAGTATTTTATTTAATTGTTTAAAGGACAAAATTACATGACTAGGTCTTTTTTTGTTGTAGTGGTGACCGTAACATTAGTACTTTCCAAAAAGTTTACTTTAAGACATTTTTAAAATGTATATATTAAATTAAATAAAAAATGTTTAGCTCACATAGCGCTTTGCTGTTGACAATGTTATGAATAAAGTTCCCCATGGTGTTATGGTATGGGCAGGCAACAAACACAATTGCATTTTATCTATGGCAAATTGAATGCACAAAAATACTGTCACAAAATCCTGAGGCCCATTGTGAGGCCCTTTTTTTTTTAAAGGTATCTGTGACCAACAGATGCATATCTACATTCCCAGACATGTGAAATCCATAGACTAGGGCCTAATACATTTCAATGGACTTATTTCCTCATATGAACTGTAACTGAGTACCATAGGGCCTGAGGCCGCAACCGATGTCAATATGGGGAACTCTCAGAGTAACCAATGATGGAATGTTATAAACTGACTTACATGGGCTTTGCTTGCTATCGTGCAACAGCCCAAGCCCTCTACGTGATTTGAAAACCGAGGGGGTATTTTTTATTTTATTTTCACCTTTATTTAACCAGGTAGGCTAGTTGAGAACAAGTATTCATTTGCAACTGCGACCTGGCCAAGATAAAGCAAAGCAGTTTGACACATACAACAACACAGAGTTACACATGGAACAAACAAACATACAATCAAAAATACAGTAGAAAAATCTATACACAGCATGTGCAAATGAGGTAGGCAATAAATAGGCCATGGTGGCGAAGTAATTACAATATAGCAATTAAACACTGGAATGGTAGGATGTACAGAAGATGAATGTGCAAGTAGAGATACTGGGGTGCAAAGGAGCAAGATAAATACATACAGTATGGTATGAGGTAGATTGGATGGGCTAATAACAGATGAGCTATGTACAGGTGCAGTGATCTGTGAGCTGCTCTGATAGCTGGTGCTTAAAGCTAGTGAGGGAGGTAAGAGTCTCCAGCTTCAGAGAATTTTGCAGTTTGTTCCAGTCATTGGCAGCAGAGAACTGGAAGGAGAGGCGGCCAAAGGAGGAATTGGCTTTGGGGGTGACCAGTGAGATATACCGGCTGGAGCGCGTGCTACGGGTGGGTGCTTCTATGGTGACCAGTGAGCTGAGATAAGGTGGGGCTTTACCTAGCAGAGACTTGTAGATGACCTGGAGCCAGTGGGTTTGGCGACGAGTATGAAGCGATGGCCAGCCAACGAGAGCGTACAGGTCGCAGTGGTGGGTAATATATGGGGCTTTGGTGACAAAACGGATGGCACTGTGATAAGCTGCATCCAATTTGTTGAGTAGAGTGTTGGAGGCTATTTTATAGATGATATCGCCGAAGTCGAGGATTGGTAGGATGGTCAGTTTTACGAGGGTATGTTTGGCTGCATGAGTGAAGGCTGCTTTGTTGCGAAATAGGAAGCCGATTCTAGATTTAATTTTGGATTGGAGATGCTTAATGTGAGTCTGGAAGGAGAGTTTACATTATAGCCAGACACCTATTTGTAGTTGTCAACATATTCTAAGTCAGAACCGTCCAGATGCTGGACGGGCGGGCAGGTGCAGGCATATATCGGTTGAAGAGCATGCACTTAGTTTTACTTGCATTTAAGAGCAGTTGGAGGCCACGGAAGGAGAGTTTTATGGCATTGAAGCTCGTCTGGGGGTTAGTTAACACAGTGTCCAAAGAAGGGCCAGAAGTATACAGAATGGTGTCGTCTGCGTAGAGGTGGATCAGAGAATCACCAGCAGCGAGAGCTACATCATTGATGTATACAGAGAAGAGAGTCGGCCCGAGAATTGAACCCTGTGGCACCCCCATAGAGACTGCAAGAGGTCCGGACAACAGGCCCTCCGATTTGACACACTGAACTCTCAGATAAGTAGTTGGTAAAGCAGGCGAGGCAATCCTTTGAAAAACCAAGGCTGTTGAGTCTGCCAATAAGAATGTGGTGATTGACAGAGTCGAAAGCCTTGGCCAGGTCGATGAATACGGCTGCACAGTAATGTCTCTTATCGATGGCGGTTATGATATCGTTTAGGACCTTGAGCGTGGCTGAGGTGCAGCCATGACCAGCTCTGAAACCTGATTGCATAGCGTAAAAGGTACGGTGGGATTCGAAGTGGTCGGTAATCTGTTTGTTGACTTGACTTTCGAAGACCTTAGAAAGGCAGGGTAGGATAGATACAGGTCTGTAGCAATTTGGGTCTAGAGTGTCTCCCCCTTTGAAGAGGGAGATAACCGTGGCAGCTTTCCAATCTTTGGGGATCTCAGACGATACGAAAGAGAGGTTGAACAGGCTAGTAATAGGGGTTGCAACAATTTCAACAGATAATTTTAGAAAGAGAGGGTCCAGATTGTCTAGCCCGGCTGATTTGTAGGGGTCCAGGTTTTGCAGGAGAAGCAGTGCAGGGCTGGTGATCGGGGTAGGGGTAGCTAGGTGGAAAGCACGGCCTGCTGTAGAAAAATGCTTATTGAAATTCTCGATTATAGTGGATTTATCGGTAATGACAGTGTTTCCTAGCCTCAGTGCAGTGGGCAGCTGGGAGGAGGTGCTCTTATTCTTCATGGACTTTACAGTGTTCCAGAACCTTTTGGAGTTTGTGCTACAGGATGCAAATTTCTGCTTGTAAAAGCTAGCCTTTGCTTTCCTAACTGCCTGTGTATATTTGTTCCTGACTTCCCTGAAAAGTTGCATATCACGGGGGCTATTCGATGCTAATGCAGAACGCCACAGGATGTTTTTGTGCTGGTCAAGGGCAGTCAGGTCTGGAGAGAACCAAGGGCTATATCTGTTTCTGGTTCCCCAAAAAATGAAAGGGGCATGCTTATTTAAGATGGTGACGAAGGCACTTTTTTAAATCCCCTTTTCTCCCCAATTTCCGTGGTATCCAATCGCTAATAATTACTATCTTGTCTCATTGCTACAACTCCCGTACGGGCTCGGGAGAGACGAAGGTCGAAAGCCATGCGTCCTCCGAAGCACAACCCAACCAAGCCGCACTGCTTCTTAACACAGCGCGCCTCCAACCCGGAAGCCAGCCAATGTGTCGGAGGAAACACCGTGCACCTGGCCCCCTCGGTTAGCGCGCACTGCGCCCGGCCCGCCACAGGAGTCGCTGGAGCGCGATGAGACAAGGATATCCCTTCCTGGCCAAACCCTCCCTAACCCGGACGACGCTATGCCAATTGTGCGTCGCCCCACGGACCTCCCGGTCGCGGCCGGCTGCGACAGAGCCTGGGCGCGAACCCAGAGACTCTGGTGGCGCAGCTAGCACTGCGATGCAGTGCCCTAGACCACTGTGCCACCCGGGAGGAAGGCTCTTTTAAAGAATGACCAGGCATCCTCTACTGACAGGATGAGGTCAATATCCTTCCAGGATACCCGGGCCAGGTCGATTAGGAAGGCCTGCTCGCTGAAGTGTTTTAGGGAGCGTTTGACTGTGATGGGGGTGGTCGTTTGACCGCAGACCCGTTACGGATGCAGGCAATAAGGCAGTGATCGCTGAGATCTTGGTTGAAAACAGCAGAGGTGTATTTGGAGGGCAAGTTGGTTAGGATGATATGAGGGAGCCCGTGTTTACGGATTTGGGGTTGTACCTGGTGGGTTCATTGACAATTTGTGAGAGATTGAGGGCATCAAGCTTAGATTGTAGGATGGTCGGGGTGTTAAGCATATCCCAGTTTAGGTCACCTAGCAGCACTAGCTCTGAAGATAGATGGGGGGCAATCAGTTAACATATGGTGTCTAGGGCACAGCTGGGGGCAGAGGGTGGTCTGTAGCAAGCGGCAATGGTGAGAGACTTGTTTCTGGAAAGGTGGATTTTTAAAAGTAGAAGCTCCAATTATTTGGGTACAGACCTGCATAGTAAGACAGAACTCTGCAGGCTCTCTCTGCAGTAGATTGCAACACCGCCCCCTTTGGCAGTTCTATCTTGTCGGGAAATGTTATAGTTAGGGATGGAAAAGTGAAGGGTTTTTGGTGGTCTTCCTGAGCCAGGATTCAGACACGGCTAGGACATCCGGGTTGGCAGAGTGTGCTAGGGCAGTGAATAAAACAAACTTGAGGAGGCTTCTAATGTTAACATGCATGAAACCAAGGCTTTTATGGTTACAGAAGTCAGCAAATGATAGCGCCTGGGGAATGGGAGTGGAGCTAGGCACTGCAGGGCCTGGATTAACCTCCACATCGCCAGAGGAACAGAGGAGGAGTAGGATAAGGGTACGGCTAAAGGCTATAATAACTGGTCGTCTAGTACGTTCAGAACAGAGAGTAAATTGAGCACATTTCTGGGCACGGTAAAATAGATTCAAGGCATAATGTACAGACATAAGGTATGGTAGGATGTGGATACAGTGAGGGTAAACCTGTGCCTAGAGTGACGATGAAAGAGTGACGATGAAAGAGAGCCTAGCAAGGCTAGCTCCAGGCTAATTGGTTATTGCTTTGGGACTGTGACGTTAGCCAGGAGTGGCCACTCGAATAGCAGCTAGCTAGCTGCGGTGATCCAGGTGAGAAAAAAAAATTCTGATCTTGCGGTAGGAATCCGGAGATATGGAGAAAAATAAGTCCGAATTGCTCTGGTTTGAGTCGCGCTGTGCAGACTGGCGAGAGTTTTCCGTGCTAGAGGTGGCTGATGACCGCTAGCTGACTGCTAGCTAGTAGCTAGTTAGCTAGCATCTGATGACGTTCCGATTCAAGCGACGGTTCAGAAGACGGATCAGCAGGGCTCCGTATGGTGGGTATAGTGGCCAAAGAATTTGTCCGATGGGCCTCTTAAGCTAACAGTCCGATGTACTTTAGACAGCTAGCTGGCCGTGGCTAACTTGTAGCCAGTTAGCTGGTAGCCAGTTAGCTGGCTAGCTTTTGATGAGTTGAGTTCTTAAGTATAAAAATAGCAGATTTGTACGACATTGGGTGAGGCGGGTTGCAGGAGAGTATATTCAGTCCGTAGATAAAAAGTGATATTAAAATACATATAGCACATTGAATAGTGATGCGCCTATTTTTTTTTCTTCATTCAATACATCAAATGAAATCAATACAACTTATGTTTGCATGCAAAAACACACAATGTATGAACTTGACCAGATTATTGACATTTTTAAAAAAATATTTAGTGTTCTCTTCCATGTTTGTAAAGTCTATTTTCTAAACTCTTCCTGCAGGTGGTTGGCTGGAGGCTAACAGAGGAGACTGGGCGACCATCTTGGATTACCAGACCCAGACCGGTGCAGCCAAGGGCCTAAGGGACAACATCACTGAGCAGGTCAGGACCAGAGGCGACATAGTGGAGGTCAGTGGATGGGACAGCGTCTTGAACTCTGGGCTCAGGAACAACACTGTTAACTAGAACCAGAAACAGACTGTCGGAACACAAAACAACAACCGAACTTAGTCTGCATGACAACAGACTGGCTGAGACCAGGGTGAGGCATAGCTTTGGTCTGCGGGGACGGGAAGGTGTCGGTATGCGGCGGGAGAGAACACACACAGACTCGGGTAGCGATGATCCGTCCTGCTCCTATAGTTGTGATTCAGAGAGACTGATGACGCCTCAGGTTAACCCCCTAACAGGTGCTGCCTTCAGCCCGACTGTTTCTCCGAACAGGTGGAGCTCCACCAGAGGATGCGCACAGGGGAGAAATCTTTCGTCTGCCACCTGTGCCGAGACAGTTTTCAGACTCGTCCAACCTGAATAGGCACCCGAGTGTCTACACAGGAGAGAAACCGTTACAGCTGCCCCCAGTGTGAGAAGAGGTTCTCCCGCCAGCACAATAAGAAGATGCACCTAAAGGTCCACACAGGATAGATGGCGTTCGCCTGTACGCACTGCGGGAATATGTTCTCAGAGGAGTTACCTGATGATACACCAACAGAAAATGCACAGAGCGCATGTATAGTCATATGTACACTGCCTTCAGAAGGTTTTCCTTGATTTTTCCAAATGTTGTTGTGTTACAGCCTGAATTTATAATTTATTAAATGTTGATGTTTTGGTCACTGGCCTACACACAATATCCCATCATTTCAAAGTGTAATTATGTTTTTAGAAATGTTTACAAATTAATAAAAAAAAAAAATCTGAAATGTCTTGAGTAAGTATTCAACCCCTTTGTTATGGCAAGCCTAAATAAGGTCAGGAGTACAAATGTGCTTAACAAGTCTCATAAGTTGCATGGACTCACTGTGTGCAAAGATTGTATTTAACATTTTTTTTTTTTGACTACCTCATCTCTACCCCACACATACAATTATATTTAAGGTCCTTCAATCGAGCAATGAATTTCAAACACAGATTCAACGACAAAGACCAGGGAGGTTTTCCAATGCCTCGCAAAGAACGACACCTATTGGTTTATGGGTACAAATAAAAAAAAAGCAGACATTGAATATCTCTTTGAGCATTGTTAAGTTATTATTTACACTTTGGATGATGTATCAATACACCCAGCCACTACAAAGATACAGACGTCCTTCCTAACTTAGTTGCCAGAGAGGAAGGAAACCACTCAGGTATTTCACCATGGGGCCAATGGGGACTTTAAAATAGTTAGAGTTTAAGGAATGTGATATGATAAAACTGAGGATGGATCAACAACATTGTAGTTACTCCACAATACTAACCTAATTGACAGAGTGAAAAGAAGGAAGCCTAAACATTCCAAAACATACATCCTGTTTGCAAAAAACTTGACAAAGCAATTAACATTTAGTTTTCCGGACAAAAGTTATGTTTGGGGCAAATCCAATAAAACACATTACTGAGTACCACTCTCTATATTTTCAAGCATAGTTCTGGCTACATCATGTTATGGGTATGCTTGTAAGTGTTAAGGAACGGGGAGTTTTTCAGGATAAAAAAGAAAAGGAATGGAGCTAAGCACAGGCAAAATCCTAGAAAACCTGGTTCAGTCTGCTTTCCACAAGACACTGGGAGATGAATTCACCTTTCAGCAGGACAATAACCTAAAACACAAGGCCAAATCTACACTGGAGTTGCTTGCCAAGAAGACAATGAATGTTCCTGAGTGGCCGAGTTACAGTTTTGACTTATCTGCTTAAATCTATGGCAAGACCTGAAAATGGTTGTCTAGCAATGATCAACAACCAATTTGACAGAGCTTGAAGATTTTTTTAAAAGAATAATGGACAAATGTTGCACAGTCCAGGTGTGGAAAGCTCTTAGACTTACTCAGAAAAACTCACAGCTGTAATCCCTGCCAAACGTGATTCTAACATGTATCGACCCAGGGGGTTGAATACTTATATAATGTAGAAACAGTATATTAGTGTTTTCAATATATATATTTTTAGTAAATCATTGACAAAAAATGACAAATCCATTTTAATCCCACTTTGTAACACAACAATGTGGAAAAATTCAAGGGGTGTGAATACTTTCTGAAGGCACTGTGGTGCTATTTAGTTTTAGTTAATTCTGTTGTATTGGATTGAGTGGGGATCTGGATGAGGTGAACTGAGGAAAGAATGAGTAGGATGAGGCAGAGTAGGTGATATGGTGATGGTTGGTGTGATGGTGTCTAAAAATACTTCACTGATGAAAGTAACATTGTGTTTGATGCTGGTGTTTTAAAATGAGGAAATGATAGTGCCTTAATTTATGTTTACTTGACATAAAGTAGTGAAGATGTGTGTAATGTTGAATCTTTTCAAAAACTATTCTAAAATGTTTTTGATCAAAGCGAGATTTACAGAAAAGGTCAAGTGTTACCATACTGAGAAGTTATTCTACTTGTCATGTATTGTTTTGTACAATAAAAGTACTGTACACCAGGTTACGTGAATGTATGACCATTTTGTTCAAATTAAATACAAAATTGACTCTGTGCTGCCTGACTTAGTAATTTTTGTATCATTGCAGGGACTGAATTTCCCTTATCTCAGTCAAACCAAAACATTATACTTAATTCTTGAATCAACACATATGGACAATTTTTATAATAAACTCCAATGACTCCATATTGTTAGGTACTTGAATCACATTGTTAGAGATGGGCCTTACTGTGGTTAACATGTTATATATGTCATGTTCAGCAAAAACTTTACCTTTATATGCTCTTCTGTACAATTTGTTTTTAGGGCAGTGACAGGATCTCTGAAGCGGCTGATCACAAAACCTGGCCCCGGATCAGGAGTCATCGCTGTTCCTTCCCGAGTCGGAACCAGGACCGAACTACGAGAAACAGAGACTCCATCACCACACAGAGCAAAACCAGTGGACAGGTGGACTGAACAACCTCAGTCCTGGTGGTCATCAGAGAGACCGAGGCTCCAGTCAGGGATCCAGTCTGCAGCCCAGACCCTTCTCTTCACAGTCTCAGTGCAGGGATGAAGCAGAGCCTGGGATTGAAAGAGATAGACCCTCCTGTTCCTATGATACAAACACCACAGTGTCCATGATAAGCAGAGCATGTCATCCTGGGAATCTTGAGGGCCTTCTAAGCCTTCAGAGAATATATAGATTGATTTGAATGTTTTTGTGAATGACTGCTTATTCTTTAACACTATTTGATGCTGTCTGTCTGCCGTATCGATGTGTTTGACCAAAACGGCACTCTCTTTCAGCCATGGAGTGTGCATGTATTATGGTCGCTGTCCTTTCAGCACCACGAGCCTGTCACCTTTGATGTGTCACTATTGTTGTCGCTGTTGGTGATGGTGTGATAGTGGTGTTATGCTACCGTAGGTTGTGTAAACAGTGGTTTTTGTTTTGCTGGTCGCATTATTTTCTGCTGTGTGTTACATTTGTGTCTGCTGGTTCTGTCTCTGTGTAAGTGGCAGCCCGAAGCGTGGACAGGGCTGTTTGATTCATTCATTATGTCACCAAAATGCATGGCTCTTCCTTCGCTATAACTTGAATGGTCCGACTACAGAAGATACCATGTAGGCTATTGGAAGATTGTTGGTCCCTCTGAAGGCTTAGGTCCTACAGTAACAGTTCGCTAGAAATAGACCCTCCTGTTCCTGTGATATGAACAAACAAACACCACAGTATCCATGATGAACAGAGCAGGTCACCCTGGGCGTAAGACTTCACACAGTGGTGGGAGACTACCCTGGTGGGAGTCTTTCAGCAAGTCTGTCTTCTCCTTCAGGATCTTGTCTAATGCCTGGTGACTGGATTCATAGAAGAACTGGACCTGGGTCTAGCCTTCCTCAGTTACCTCATGGTTACCCCACCAATACAGACAGGGTCAGGGTGGGTGTTCACCACGAGAGGTACATAGCCTATAACACAACACACAATCCCAACAACACCCAAACAATGGCAAGAGGGAGCTAAAAGACTAACCTTCTTAGTTACTGTGGTGGCTCCTGCTTCTACCTCCTCTGGTGTCATTGGGTCACAACGTGGGAGGGCGAGCTTTAGGACGCACGCAGACAAGCCTTACACCTGCCCCACGTGTGGGAAGCACTTTTCTAAAGTGAACTGTGACAAAGCACCAGACCGTTCACATCAAGGAGAGGCCCTTCAAGTGTAAGCTGTGTTAGAAGAGCTTCTCCTTTCTGAGTTACCTTTTCAGACATAGGAGTGTCCACAACAGGGAGAAATTGTGACTTGAGATGTATGCAGGGGAACGATTATTTAGCTGATTATTTTATTATCATCCTCTGAAGTGTCCTGGGGTAAGAGTTTTTTAAATGTATTACTAAGTCCCTCAGTTGAGCATCTAGGTATGCGGTATGCTCACATGACACAGACTTGTTTTTTGGTTCCTGGGTCTGGAAGACCTCTCAGCGGAAGAGTTGCATGGACTATTGTCACGAGCCATACCACCCGCTTAGGCCCCAGAGCCTAAGGGAGATATGGAGCTTTGAAGGACAGAAGAATTAGGAGTATTGTAAATTTAATATTTTTAGTTGTGTAGATTAAGTTTGTCTACACCACGTATGAATTTACTATTTACATTGTTTTTTCAACCCCGTCCAGTTGTTGGCGTCAATACACCTTTTTGGGATGTAATCCACCATTAAAACCACAGAAGAAGTTAAGATGGATGACGAGGAGGAAACCTGACTGACAACTGTTGCAAGTTTAGGGAGCATGGAGAGGCCAGAGATAGATTGGGCTAAGGAACAGAAGGTGGGTATTGGACAAAGGCCATCAGTGTGTGTGCTGCAAGCAGTACAGCGGATGATGGCGCGGCATGAGCGTCGTAAACAGAGAGACGTGGTTATGGACCGCAAGGAATAAGTAGAAGAGAGAAGTGCAATGGGAAGATGTGTGTTGAGGAAGAACGGTGCCAAGTATAAACCGTATTCTGCTGTCTGATGGCTCAGAAATTTTACCTGACAAGAGTGAAGATGAATTACCTCTGGTGGCAGGTGTGAAGACCTCCGAGTGCAAGCTTCGCCCCGATGGTCATGCAAAGGATGATTTGGGCCCAGTGGGAGTGACATTTTTGGAGAAAGTGGATCCCTGCCTTTTGGCTGACCCATATGTAGTCTCAGGCTGGGTAAAAATAAGTTGGGAACTGTTAAATTGGTGATGGTAGCTCGAAATGGACTTGATGGTTTTCTGTGTTTGTTCTGTCTGTGTTTCTTTGTGTTAAGTGCCTAGGGACAAGACATGTGACTTGCCTTTGAAAGGAGTGATTACTGGGGTGGTGCAACTAAAATTGAAGATTCCCTCTGGCGAGCGCCGTGAAACTGAGAAGAAACTGTCTGTCCTTTTTGAGTTTTGAAGCAGTCTTTTCCTGATAGTCATGTTGGGATTTGTCGGTTATCCCGTGACAGCTTTTGCGCCAAACCCACTAAGGTGTTTCAGATGCCAAGCTTATGGTCATGTTGCAGCAGTGTTTAGGGGTGAGATTCCAAAATGGAAATGTGTGCAGGAGGGCAAGGGACAAAGGAATGTGTAGTATAGGTTGAAAAGTGGGGGTGCTCATGTTGCTGGGGATCAGAAGTGCCTGTTGCAAGAGACAGGTTGAGGTTGCCAGGGAGAGCAGAGGATGAAGGATCAAGGGGCTTGGCCAATACAGAGTGATATGAATTTGTGCTTCAGTAAGGTTGGCTTCTTAGCATTCATTGACATGGTTATCAACTGTACCACAGAAATGGAACGTAAATCACAGAAAATATATGTTGTGGTGGCAACTGCTATGTACTTGGGTTTACCAGGTTTTACTGGAGAAGAGTTACAAGGTCTGTTGAACGAAAGAGTCCCATTCTCCCAAACCATTAAAGTTGTGGAATTGTGAGGTGATTTTTATTTGTTTAGTGAAATAGTGGTATATAGGTGTAGGGTTAGTTGGTGTTTATTCCCACCTCCCTTTTCCCAGTTTTTTATTTTTGTATCACAAAATGTAACGTGATCGATCACACAGTAGGTGGCGGCATGCATAAAAACTATGATACCAAAGAAGAAGTAGAAAACGGAAGTGAACAGTAATTTGGCATTTTTTCTAATTTCCACGTTAGCGTTTTTGTTGTTATTTAGACGTTTATTAACATAATGGAACTCAAAATATGACTATTTTAACTGCACAGCATCACATAATTATCGCAGGTGGTCTTTAATTCGCGCTGAAGACAGGACTTGGTTGATAGAGCTACGTAACGCTAGCTAGTTGCTAACAATGGCTAACTGTATGGTTTTTCACACTCAAATAGCCTCCATTATGGAGGTGCTAGCGAATGCAGCCGTGGCAGAGATCTGTAAACTCGTAGACGACGACTATAACGTGTTTCGTTTGGAAATTTCTCAAAGCCAGAAAGAAAACAGGGGGTTGCGGAGGAAACTACAACTAATGGACTGGAAGGTGGCACGGGAGCGCGCAGAGAGGACAATACGAGAGCGCGTCCCCGCCAGTCGTCCCAGTAGTGTCAAGTTCGTCGATCGATACAGAGGAATGGCAAAAGGTACATTTTCCAGAAGGCTGAGTTTACGCGACATGTCGCCGTTCATTTAATAGCTCCGTTACCTTCTGCAGATGTGTTAACCATAATTGGGTCTTGGTCCGTTTTTGGATAGCAAGCACTTGTGCAAAGACACTATCATATTCTAACCAGAATATTGATTTACTGAATTTCCTATTATCTACTCAATGAAAATAATGTGATATATGGAACACAATACATTGATCAATAAATGGTATTTCAATAATTTGAGAAGTGTTACCTTAAATCCTTGCCAATTGTAGACATTGAGCATTGGCAGTACTTAACCACCACTTTCCCCCTAATTACTCTCTTAGGTGAAGGACATCTCACTGTAGGCCACAGGAGCATTGTGAAGCCAGCGGGACCCAATGTGTGGAGAGATGACCAACCCATAGATGAGGGGAGTGGAACCTCAACCCAGCATGTTATTGTGATAGAGGTCAGTGTCATAGTGTAACATTCAAAATGAAAGTACATCAAATGTGGCTTGTTTATTTCAGAAAGGCTCCCCATAGCCATTAATTTGCTTACATGGTCATCCTTATTAATCTGCCATATGGGAGCTTGTGTGACTTCCTGACGACATTGTTATTATCTTCCCTGATTATTATCCAATTAAACTCATGTACCGATAACCTAATCTCTTTTGTCAGTCTGCAGAGGCTGCAGGTCCTGGAGGATCGTCTCTGGTCAAGCAGGAGAGGACTGAAGGAGACGACCCACAACACAGCAGAGACATCCAGACTGGAGCAGCGGCTGGAATGGCACCCCCTGTAGCTATGGACGACCTCGCCACCACGCCCCAGCCCAGGACCCGACGCAGCATTACGGAGGTCAGTGGAACACCGAAGGCCGCCCTCAAGTCAGAGACAGACACCGAGACTTTAACTGTATCACGAAGGCTGTTACACACAGGATCGGACCACAGATCAGACCCAGAAAGACTGGGCTGTCCTCCTGCTTCCGGCTCAGAGTATTTTCTCCATGGTAGCCCGAGGACGGTTCATTCCCATCAGGACTCAGTTGACGCGTTAGAGACTGTCAATTATCCGTCTTGTTCTTACACTACAGAGATGGACCCTGGCAAAATGACCTTGGGTTTAGAGACACAGACTGATCTGTCTAGAGGGGACTGGAACCAGTACAGTAGTAGTCTATACTCTGAAGGGCCTCTAGATAAGAAAGAGGAGGTTATTGCCGTAGATGAGGTGACTGTGAAAGTGGAGGGCGATGCTCCTCTGATATGGAATGAGACTCACTTAGGAGAAGGACATTCACAAGGCAGAGATTTCTTAGATTACAGGGAAAGCTTAGAGACAAATCCAGATGTCACGACCCACTCCCCTTTACACACACTCAGGGATCACGAACCAGTGTCCACGTCTATGGGGCCTTCCGATCAGGTATTGAACTCAAAGGTTCAAAAGGCCAAGGCTCAGGGAGGGGGACCAACATCAGGCGGTAGTAAAGTGAAACGGTTCCTCTGCATGTTCTGTAACAAAGGCTTCAGCTGCCTCCAGAAGGTGGAGATCCACCAGAGGGTCCACACAGGGGAGAAACCCTTCAGCTGTACCCAGTGTCACATGCGATTCGCTGAGGCTGGCAACTTGAAGAGGCACCAGAGGGTCCACACAGGGGAGAAACCCTACAGCTGCCCCCAGTGTCACATGCGTTTCGCCCAGTCTGGCAACCTGAAGATGCACCTGAAGGTCCACACGGGAGAGAGGCCGTTCGCCTGTACATACTGCAGGAAGAGGTTCTCAGAAAGGAGCTACCTCAGGATACACCAGCAGAAAAATCATTCCACTATAACATAGAAAGTAAACATTCCACTTGATCGCTTTTGACGTTTAGACAAACCCTGCATTAAAGACAAAGATTCATTTTCATTGGTTGTTAGTAGAAAAGATCCACAGATGCATTTGGAATAATGAGTAACAGATTTTAGTGTTGAATCTTCCTGGGTAAAATTTAGCATCCAGACATTGTGTGATTTATAAGGCGTATATAAGCCTAAAAAGTCTTACATATTTTGTTTGTACTGTGTAGGCTATATGATGTTCACAAATGCTTATTTCATTACACTACTGAATTTTTGCCAAGACACTTTTAATGAGAAAATGTATGCAGTTTGTGTGGTTTTAAAACTTGTTCATGTTTAATAAACACAAAATTTAACTTTTCATTTTAAGACTTTCATTGACTCTCTTTAATATACATCACATCTGATCTCACTTTATAACCAATATACACTTAATAAATATAACTACACATACCCACGCACTAACAAACACCTACTGTACATGTCAATAGTTTAGTCAGGTTTGTCTGATGACTTGACTTATCGTAGCTAACATCTTTACCCTCAACATATTTATGTCCACCATGATGTGTTTAACAACAATGATGTAATTCTGTAACTACAGTACAGAACTCATGTAGTGGGGATGGTTAAAAACTGTTGAAAGTGTGTTTATTCTGTGTGTACGTACCTGAGGGAGTGTATGTCTGTAATCTGTATCACCTGTCTTTTCCAGGAAGAGGAGGGTCCAGAGGTGCTGCTGGTGGAGGAGGGGTTTGCGGACGGTCTGGGGAACCCTGAGGGGACCATGGTCATGGAGGAAAACCAGACTACACCTCCTCCTGAACCCACAGAGGAACCAGCTGAGCAGCACAGGACCACACACAGTCTCACTGAGGTGAGCCCACTGTAAACTACTGTCTGTATGGTATTAGGTTAGTGCCCGTATCCACAAAGTCTCTCCAAAGTAGGAGTGCTGATCTATGATCAGTTTTCCCTTTCAGATAACAATAAATTAGACCATGTAGACAGGTGGGGACTTGAGACTCTTTGTGGATACGGGCCCAGGTCTTGGATTAATTTGGTCTTAAGTGTGGGACAATGCCTTTGAATTATCAAACAATTAAATAGTGTATAGTACTCATAGCAATCTCTCAATCAGAAGATGCTCCATAGCAGGGTGCTCATATCAGATTTCTTGATCCAACATCCTCTCACTCTGTTTCTCTTACAGTCAGTAGACATTGTGGATGGGAAGCCTGATCTGTTGCTGGTCAAAGAGGAGACAATAGAAGACGGACCGGAGAGCAATGATCTGCTGTGTAGACTAAAGATGGGGGAGCAAGGTAAGGGAGAAATACATGTAGCCTACAGCATCTTATGTTTACTTACAAAAACACAATGTATGAACTAGAGCAGTTCATTTACAAAAAATACATATGTCGAGTTTTCTCTGCAATGCTTTTAAAGTCTAAAATCTTCCTGCAGGTGGATGGCTGGAGGCTAACAGAGGCTAACAAAATGGGTGGCCATTTTGGATTCCCAGACCGGTGCAGCCAAGGGCCCCTCGGACAACATCACTGAGCAGGCCAGGACCAGAGACAAAATAGTGGAGGTCAGTGGATGGGACCGCGTCTTCAACTCTGGGCTGGGGAAGAACACTGTTAACCACAACCAGAAACAGACAGTTGAACACAAAACAACAACCAAATTTAGTCTCCATGACAAGAGAAAGGACGAGACCAGTGCGAGGCGTAGATTTGGTCTGCGCTGACGGGGAGGCCAGGTTCGTATGCAGCAGGAACGAACAGAGACAGACTCGGCTAGCGATGCTCTGTCCTGCTCCTATAGTTGTGATTCAGAAAGGCTGATGGCGCCTCAGGTTAACCCCCTAACAGGTGCTGCCTTCAGCCTGCCTTCTATAGGATCTATCAACTGGAACATGGACCCTGCGACAACACAGACACTCCCTGGCCTTCATCCTCCTCACAGTCTCCTGTTAAACCAGACCTCAGACAATGCCAGTGCCTCAACACTAAATGGCAGCACCAGCCCATTTACAAATGACAGTAGTAGTAACGCTATCAGTAGATCCTGTGGCAAAGAGAAGCGCTTCCCATGTTCATTCTGTGGGAAAGCCTTCAGTTTCCCCAAACAGGTGGAGATCCACCAGAAGATTCACATGGAGGAGAAACCGTTCGCCTGCCACCTGTGCCGGGCCAGTTTCTCCCACTCGTCCAAGCTGAAGAGGCACCAGAGGGTCCACACAGGGGAGACATCCTACAGCTGCCCCCAGTGTGAGAAGAGGTTCTCCCACAAGCACCAGCTGAAGATGCACCTGAAGATGCAAATGGGAGAGAGACCGTTTGCCTGTACACACTGTGGGAAGGTTCTCAGAAAGGAGCTCTCAGGATACACCAGCAGAAAATGCACATGGCCCATGTAACAGTGCTAGTTAGTTTGTAGTTAATTCTGTTGGTTTTGGATGTTTAGGGAACTGAGAAAAGAATGAGTATGATGAGGCAGAGTAGATGATATGGTGATGGTTGGTGTGATGGTATCTGTAAAAATGCTTCACTGATGAAGAGTGACAACTAATTCCCTTTAGGTTGATGCTGGTGTTTTATAGTAAGATAGTGCCTTAATTCATGTTTACTTGACATAAAATAGTGAAGCCTTTTTAATGTAATGAACCTTTTCCAAATTATTCTAAAATATAAAAAAATATCAAAGCAAGGGTGGCAGATTTACAGAAAAGGTAGAGTGTTACCATAGTGAGAAAAGTTATTCTACTTGCCACGTATCGTTTTGTGCAGTAAACGTTCTGTACTTAACTATTTTAATGAAATTAAATACAAAATTGACTGTGCTGACTGACTTGGTTATTTTTGTATCATTGCAGGGACTGAGTTTCCCTTATCTCAGTCTAATCAAAACATTATACTTCATTGTTGAATCAACACATGGATATTTTTAAATAATAAACTCCAATGGCTCCACATTGTTAGGTACCTGAATCACAGTGTTAGAGATGGGCTTGACTGTGGTTAACAGTCAGGACCTAACCGCGTGGGCCAGGACCTAACCGCGTGGGACAAAGACTCCACCAGAACCTTTGGACTGAACAACCTCAATCCTGGTGGTCAGACAGAGCCTCCAGTCAGAGATCCAGTCGCCAGCCCAGACCCTAATCTTCACAGTCTCAATGCAGGGATGAACAGGTCCTGGGGCAGATAGAGAGCAGGTCACCCTGGTCTTCAGCCTTCACAGAGCGAGGTGGGAGTCTAACAGGAAGTCTGTCTTCTCTCTCAGGATATCATCTAATGCCTGGTTACTGGATTCATAGAAAGCCTGGTCCTGGATCTAGCCTTACTCAGTTACCTCAGGGTTACGCCACCAATACAGATGGGCGTTCACCACGACAGGTACCTAGCCTATAAAACAGCACACAATCCCCAAAACACCCAAACAATGGCTTGAGGGAGCTCAAAAACTAACCACCTGAGGGTGGTGGCACGTGCTTCTACCTCCTCCAGTGTCATTGGGTCACAACGTGGGAGGGCGAGCATTAGGACGGATGACGACAAGTCATACGTGTGGGAACTGATTCGCTAGCGCAAACTATTTGACGGAGCACCAGAACGCTCATACCAAGGAGAGGGCACTTAAGTGCAAACTATGTTACAAGAGCTTTTTCTTCCTGAGTAGCCTTATCAGACATAGGATTGTCCACAATGGGGAAATAGACAAGTTGACTGTTTCTCTCTTTTATTAAAAGGTTTTTATTCAGGTCACTTTTCCGCCAATCAGGTTCGGTGGTGCTTCCGAGAGCATTCTGACAGGTTGGTGTATTCACCCATCTAGGCTTCAAGAAAGGCTGCTGGGGGGCCGGCGGTGCTGTTGGGGCAACCGGGGCTTCCACAGGGGGGCTAGGAGTTTCTTGGAGCTGCTCGCCTAGCTTTCGGCCACGGGCTGCTGCTCCCACCCGGCATGAAGAAGGCGGAGGTTGGCGGTTTGGGAGCCGACGCACCACAGGAAAGAGGCAGCTGCTTCTTTTCCTACCCTAACTTCATGAGACGCCCCATTGTCTTTTCTCGTGGTGTCTCCGAAGAGGCCCTTTTCAGAGATGGGTGCATTGAGCAAAGGAGTCTTTTCTGTCTCCTGGATGGAAGTCATGGAGAGCCAGAAGTGGGTCTGCGTCATGACCAATGGAGCCTTCACTTGGCCAGCGCAGACTGCCAACACTTGAGTGATGTGGAGAGCAGAGCTGGTGAAACGTGCCACCTCTGCAATGCCAGCCTCTATTGCGGATCATCATTTTCCCAAGTCATCCTATAATAATGTGACCACATATGCTTCAAGCTTAATGTGCACTCTGCCTTCTTTCTGATCGGAGCTGCTAATCGTTGCGCACCTAGAACCCATAACGCTTCAATAGTCCAAGGGTGAGGGATTCGACTGGGAGCCACCCAGTGAATAGGCCTGAAGAGAGATCCAGAGAGGAGTTTTACCAAGGTTGGATTTCTTGCGTTTATAGCCATGGTGATCAATTGCACTGATGGAGCAGAAATAACAGAAGATAGATGTGATAGTTGCAGCAGCAGAGAAATATTAGGGTGTGAGAGATTTTAGTGCAGAAGACACTAAGGGGTTCCATCCTCCCAGGACTGATGTAGGATCTTGGGGCCAAAGTAATGGGATGGGTGGTGGTTTTCGGGGATAGTGTATAGGTACAGGGTTGGTCCATTAATATTTAACTTTTTTGTGACCAAAATGCGCATTCCGACCAGTGAAAGGCAGCAATGGGCAACACATCGTCTTGTCTGCCGGAAATTCACACAGCGAAGTAGTTAACGGAAATGAATCGTGCACAGGAACAGTTTCAACGTTAGCGTTTTGTTATTTAGACGTTAATTAACACCCTGGAACTGAACATATCACATACTTACCCCAGGGCAGTGTTTAATCAGCGTTGAAGACAGGACTTGGTTGATAGCTAGCATTACCTAGATAACATCTATCTAGCCGCTAAGAATGGCTAACTGTAACGTAATGGTTTTTCACACTCAAATAGCCTCCGTTATGGAGGTGCTAGCGAATGCAGCCGTGGCAGAGATCTGTAAACTCGTAGACGACGACTATAACGTGTTTCGTTTGGAAATAACTCAAAGCCAGAAAGAAAACAGGGCATTGCGGAGGAAACTACAGCAACTGGAACTGAAGGTGGCACGGGAGCGCGCAGAGAGGACAATACGAGAGCGCGTCCTTGCCAGTCGTCCCAATAGTGTCAAGTCCCTCGACCGATACAGAGGAATGGCAAGAGGTACATTTTGCAGAAGGCCCGTTCCCTTCTGCGCATGTGTTAAGCACACACTGCATGATTAACCAGAGTTGGGTCTTGGTCAGTTTTTGGATTGTATTCAATAATTCCCCTGATTACTTCGCAATCTTGCACAAAGACACTATCATATTCATGATTTACTGCATTTCCGATCACTTATTAAAAAACAATATGATGAATGGAACATAATCGATCTATGAATAGTTTTGTGACTTGTTACCTTACATGTGACGTTATGTGACGTGTTACCACATATCCTTGCCAATTGTAGACCATGTCAAATACTTTACTTCACAATATAGTGTTGAGCATTGACAACACAGTACCTAACCTAAGCACCTATTTTCTCCCAATCACTCTCTCAGGTGAAGGACATCTCACTGGAGGCCACAGGAGCTTTGTGAAGCCAGCGAGACACAATACATGGAGAGATGACCAACCAATCACTGTTGATGAGGGGAGTGGAACCTCAACCCAGCACGTTATCGTTATAGAGGTTAGTGTCATAGTGTAACATATAAATTACAGTGCATCTAATGTGGCCCGTTTATTTCAGGAAGGCTCCCCTCAGCTATTTACTTGCTTACATGTACATCTTCATGTATCTGCCATAGTGGAACTTGTTAGACTTCCCAACAACATTGTTATCCACTTCAACTCATGTACCGGTAATAACCACCTCTCTTCTTCTGTCAGTCTACAAATGCAGAGGCTGCAAGTCCTGGGGTGAAGCAGGAGAGGTCTGAAGGAGAGGACCCACGGCACAGCAGAGACATCCAGACTGGAGTGCACCCTGTAGCCACAGAAGACCCCACCACCACCCCAGCACTGCCCAGGACCAGACACAGCATCACGGAGGTCAGTGGAACGCTGAACGCCGTCCTCAAGACAGAGACTATAACGGGGCTGAGGCAACTGGGCTATCCTCCTGCTCCCCGCTTAAAGTATTTACTTTATAGTAACCCGAGCCCGGTTCTGTCCCGTCGGGGTTTAGGTGACTCGTTACTGACTGGCAATGATCCGTCCTGTTCATACGCTACGGAGACAGAGATGATTCCTGGTGTCATGCCTGTGGGTTTAGATGCACAGACTAATCCAATGAGGGGGGACTGGAACCAGTACAGTAGTAGTGTATATTCTGAAGGGTGCCAAGATAAGAAAGGAGGGGGCCTGGTTGTAGATGAGGTGAAAGTGGAGGGCGACGTTCCTCTGACATGGAATGCAGAGTCTAACTTAGGAGAAGGACACTCGCAGGTCAACACCAGTGACTTCTGGGATTACAGGGAAAGCTTAGAGACAAATACAAACTTCGCAACCCACTCCCCTTTACACACGCTTAGGGATCGCGACTCAGTGTCCACAACTATGGCACCTTCTGATTCACATGTCCGTGTCCTTTTTGATCAGGTATTAAACTCAAACGACAGCGTTAGATCCCAGTCCCGGGGAGGGAGAGCCACATCAGGCAATAGTAAAGAGAAACGGTTCCTCTGCATGTTCTGTAACAAAGGCTTCAGCAGCCCCCAGAAGGTTGAGATCCACCAGAGGGTCCACACGGGAGAGAAACCCTACAGCTGTACCCAGTGTCAAATGCGCTTCGCCCAGGCTTGCAACCTGAAGAGGCACCAGAGGGTCCACAAAAAGAGAGAAATTCTACAACTTCCCCCAGTGTGAGAAGAGGTTCTCCCACCAGCACCAGCTGAATATGCATCTGAATGTCCTCACCGGTATAGGTCATAACGCCTGTACATAGGGCTGTTACTGTGTTCTTATTAACACCACACCGGCGGATTGCAGTCAAATTCCACATGACCGTTGAGTCACGGTATCTAGGCTACTCAAACTGTGCTCTGTAAATGAACGGCGCTGATGAGTGTTAGTAGGCTATCAAACTTGCTCACGGCTGTCAAGTTGCTAATGGCCTGGTACTCAGCGCTCTAGTCTCCCTCTAATCACTTTGACATAAAAGCCATCAAATTGCATTAGACTTTATGATTTAATTTGAATAATCTGCAGAGTTCACAATAGCAGAAAAAAACGTGTTGCATTCTGAAAACGTAGGTGCACTGACCATGAATTTCAATTTCAAGTTCCACGTTTTTATATTTAAATAGACTCGCTGCTTTTATCCGAAATGTTTTATCGTTTTTTATTATGCTAATTTCCGCGGGGGCGCAGACATTGACTCTAGGGGTTAACTGGTTAGGACAGCTTATGAGGTCTCCTAAGTATCTGTTGAGTATGTGGGACTTTTATTACTAGAGGCTTCATGCATAGCTTTTATTTTTACCCATAAGACTAGGAGTATATTTTTTTGATACCTAAAGGGGCGTCAAAATTCAGAATCAAATAGCTAAATTATCCATAGTATGACCATCTTAAAACAATTCCATATGTCAGCTTTGAACCCTCCCCTAACAACGGTATAGACTTACAGGGGTTAACAGTTACATTAACCAATACACTGCTAACTAGCAGCATATTTTATTAGCATTTTAGCTAATGCATTTGGAGTTTCCTTTTCATCAGATGGTAAATTAGCCCTATTTCATATATTAGATCAGTAAGATGTCCCTACTGTTGGTGTGTCCAATTGTGAGTGCATCTGTCATTTCAACGGAACATTGTGGTTACACTAACGATGAATTAAATCAAATACATTTGATTCAGAATTAATTAATGATGCGTGTCAAGAGCTGGTCATTTATCCAACCCACCTATTATTGCATTCGTATTTCATCAACACTGTCCAGTACAAGCATATTAATTAAGGCTATACTATTGTTCAGATAATATAATAATTTGTGAGATTTATAATGACATAAGATAAAGGGAACTACATTTTAACATAGCATCCTCTTGAACTGACCTGTATTTTCCTGCATTCTAGACAAGATGACTGAGTGGAACCATGTATTAAATGCCAGTTTGTTTAGTTAGAACGCAGGTGAAATCTATTTAAATGCATATTTTTGCATTCAGACATAAAACGACTGTTACATATTTTGTTTGTACTTTGTAGGCTATATGATGATCAGAAATGCCTATTTCATTACTTCCATTCAACTACTTAATTTTGTTCCCCAAGACACTTTATGAGAATAGCATTGAATAAAAATATAAATGCAACAATTTCAAAATGTTTACATAGTTAGTTAATATTGTCAATTTAAATAAATGAGGCGTTAAATATGGATTTCACATGACTGGGAATACAGATATGCATCAGATACCTTAAAAAAAAGGTTAGCTGCGTGGATCAGAACCAGTCAGTATCTGGTGTGACCACAATTTGCCTCATGCAGCGCGATACATCTCCTTCGCAGAGTTGATCAGGCTGTTGATTGTGGCCTGTGGACCCACTCCTCTTCAATGGCTGTGCGAAGTTGCTGGGTATTGGCGGGAATTGGAATACGCTGTCGTACACGTCGATCCAGAGCATCCCAAACATACATGCCCAATGGGTGACACATCTGGTGAGTATGCTGGCCATGGAAGAACTGGAACATTTTCAGCTTCCAGGAATTGTGTACAGATCCTTGCGACATGAAACATGAGGTGATGGCGGTGGATGAATGGCATGACAATGGGCCTCAGGATCTCGTCACGGTATCTTTGTGCTTTCAAATTGCCATTGATAAAATGCAATTGTGTTTGTTGTCCGTAGCTTTTGCCTGCCCATACCATGACCCCACCGCCACCATGGGGCACTCTGTTCATAACGTTGACATCAGCAAACCGCTCACCCACACGACGCCATACACGCTGTCTGCCATCTGCCCGTTACAGTTGAAACCTGGATTAATCTGTGAAGAGCACACCTCCAGCGTGCAAGTGGCCATCGAAGGTGAGCATTTGCCCACTGAAGTCGGTTAAGATGTCGAACTGCAGTCAAGTCAAGACCCTGGTGAGGATGACGAGCACGCAGATGAGCTTCACTGAGACAGTTTGTGCAGAAGTTCTTCGGTTGTGCAAACCCAAAGTTTCATTAGCTGTCCGTGTGGCTGGACGATGCCGCAGATGAATAAGCCAGATTTGGAGGTCCTGGGCACGTGGTCTGTGGTTGTGAGGACAGTTGGATGTACTGCCAAATTCTGTAAAGCGATGTTGGCTGCGGCTTATGGTAGAGAAATGAACATTCAATTCTCTGGTGGACATTCCTGCAGTCAACATGCCAATTGCATGCTCCCACAAAACGTGCAGCCTCTGTGGCATTGTGTTGTGACAAGTGCACATTTGTGTCCTTTTGTCACCAGCACAAGGTACACCTATGTAATGATCATGCTGTTTAATCAGCTTCTTAAAATGCCACACCTGTCAGGTGGATGGATTATCTTGGCAAAGGAGAAATGCTCACTAACAGGGATGTAAACAAATTTGTGCTCAAAGTTCATTTGAGGTTAATAAGCTTTTTGTGCAAATGGAACATTTCTGTGGTCCTTAATTTCAGCTCATGACAGAGGACCAACACTTTATATATTGCTTTTATATTTTTGTACAGTGTAGTCCATCATGCAGATTTTTAGTTGAGACTTACACTGCATGACCAAAGGTCGAACATCTCATTCCACAATCATGGGCATTAATATGGAGTTGGTCTCCACTTTGCAGCTATAACAGCTTCCACTATTCTGAGAAGGCTTTCCACTAGATGTTGGAACATTGCTGCAGGGACTTGCTTCCATTCAGCCACGAGCATTAGTGAGGTCGGGCACCGATGTTGGGCGATTAGGCCTGGCTTGCAGTCGGCATTCCAATTCATCCCACAGGTGTTCAATGGGGTTCAGGTCAGGGCTCTGAGCAGGCCAGTCAAGTTCTTCCACACCGATCTCAACAAACTATTTCTGTATGGGCCTCGCTTTGTGCAGAGTCAGGCGTTGTCATGCTGAAACAGGAAAGGGCCCTATCCAAACAGTTGCCACGAGGTGGAAGCATAATCGTCTAGAATGTCATTGAATGCTGTAGCGTTAATATTTCCCTTCACTGGAACTAAGGGGCCTAGCCCAAACCATGAAAAACAGCCCCAGACCATTATTCCTCCTCCACCAAACTTTACAGTTGGCACTATGCATTGGGGCAGGTAGCGTTCTCCTGGCATCCACCAAATCCAGATTCGTCCGTCAGACTGCCAGATGGTGAAGCGTGATTCATCACTCCAGAGAACGTGTTTCTGCTGCTCCAGAATCCAATGGCGGCGAGCTTTACACCACTCCAGCCGACACTTGGCATTGCCCATGGTGATCTTAGGCTTGTGTGCGGCTGCTGGGCCATGGAAACCAACCATTGAAGTTCCCCAAGAACACAGTGGCCTCCATCATTCTTTCATAGAAAAAGTTTGGAACCACCAAGACTCTTCCTAGAGCTGGCCGCCCGGCCAAACTGAGCAATCAGGGAAGGGCCTTGGTCAGGGAGGTGACCAAGAACCCGATGGTCACTCTAACATAGCTCCAGAGTTCCTCTGTGGAGATGAGAGATTATTTCAGAACGACAACCATCTCTGCCAATCAGACCTTTATGGTAGAGTGGCCAGACGGAAGCCGCTCCTCAGTAAAACAGGCACATGACAGCCCGCTTGGAGGACTCTCAGACTATGAGAAACAAGATTCTCTGGTCTGATGAAACCAAGATTTAACTCTTTGGCCTGAATGCCAAGCGTCACGTCTGGAGGAAATCTGGCACCATCCCAACGGTGAAGCATGGTGGTAGCACCATCATGCTGTGGGGATGTTTTTCAGCGGCAGGGACTGGGAGACTAGTCAGGATCGAGGGAAAGATGAACGGAGCAAAGTACAGAGAGATCCTTGATGAAAACCTGCTCCAGAGCGCTCAGGGCCTCAGACTGGGGCGAAGATTCACCTAACAGGACAACAACCCTAAGCACACAGCCAAGAAACGCAGGAGTGGCTTCGGGACAAGTCTCTGAACGTCCTTGATCCCGATCAAACATCTCTGGAGAGACCTAAAAATAGCTGTGCAGCGACACTCCCCATCCAACCTGACAGAGCTTGAGAGGATCTGCAAAGAAGAATGGAAGAAACTCCCCAAATACAGGTGTGCCAAGCTTGTAGCGTCATACCCAAGAAGACTCAAGGCTGTAATGGCTGCCAAAGGTGCTTCAACTAAGTATTGAGTAAAGAGTCTGAATACTTATGTAAATGTGATATTTCCATAAAAAAACATCTTTGTACTGTGTGTATGTATATATAAACTCAACAAAAAAAGAAACGTCCCTTTTTCAGGACCCTGTCTTTTAAAGATAATTAGTAAAAATCCAAATAACTTCACAGATCTTCATTGTAAAGGGTTTAAACACTGTTTCCCATGCTTGTTCAATGGACCATAAACAATTAATGAACATCTGGGACCTGTTGGATCGGAGGATGAGGGCTAAGGCCATTTCCCCCAGAAATGTCCGGGAACTTGCAAGTGCCTTGGGGGAAGAGTGGGGTAACATCTCACAGCAAGATCTGGCAAATCTGGTTCAGTCCATGAGGAGGAGATGCACTGCAGTACTTAATGCAGCTGGTGGCCACACCAGATACTGACAGTTACTTTTGACCCCCCCCCCTCCTTTGTTCAGAGACACATTATTCCATTTGTTAGTCACAAGTCTGTGGAACTTGTTCAGTTTGTCTCAGCTGTTAAGGTGGTATTTACACATGTTAAGTTTGCTGAAAATTAACACAGTTGACAGTGAGGATGTTTCTATAATTATATAATATATATAATAATTATATAATGTTATTTTTTTACTGACAAATAAAATCAATCAATCATGTCCACCATGATGGCTTTAACAATGATTAAGTCAATCAGTAACTACAGTATAGGAATCAAATGTAGTGGGGATGGGTAAACACTGAGGGAGTGTATGTCTGTGTGATCTGTATCACCTGTCTCTTCCAAGAGGAGGAGGGTCCAGAGTTACTGCTGGTGAAGGAGGAGGGGTGTGAGGAGGGTCTGGGTAACCCTGAGGGGACCATGGTCACGGAGGACAACCAGTCTACACCTCCCCCTGAACTCACAGAGGAACCAGCTGAGCAGAACAGAACTACACACAGTCTCACTGAGGTGAGCCCATTGTAAACTACTGTGGTGTTAAGGCCCGTATCCACAAAGCCTCTCTGAGTAGGAGTGCTGATCTTGGATTAGTTTTGCATTTTAAATCATAATGAATAAGACTATATAGACAGGTGAGGACCTGATCCTCGATCAGCACTTTTACTCTGAGACTCTTCGTGGATACGGGCCCAGGTCTTGATACATTTTGTCTTAAGTGTGGGACCATGCTTTTAAATGATCAAACCATTAAAGAGTGTCAAGTAATCAGATCAACTAACATGTTGTTTAGTACTCATAGCAATCCCTCATTACGCAATCAGAAGATGCTCCATAGCAGGGTGCTCATATCAGATTTCTTGATCCAACATCCTCTCACTCTATCTCTTAGTCAGTAGACATGGAGGATGGGAAGCCTGATCTGCTGCTGGTCAAAGAGGAGACAATAGAAGACAGACCAGAGAGCATTGATCTGCTGAGTGGACTAAAGATGGGGGAGCAAGGTAAGGGAGAAATAAATATAGCCTACATACAGTAATAGATCTTCAAGGGGAGTAGTGATACTCTTGGCTGTTTTTTCTTAATTCATAAAATGAATTCAATACAACTTATGTTTACATACAAAAACACACATTATAATGTATGAACTTCACCAGGTAATTGACTGAAAAAACTCCATATGTAGAGTTCTCTACCATGTTTGTAAAGTATATTTTCTAACCTCTTCCTGCAGGTGGTTGGCTGGAGGCTAATAGAGGAGACTGGGCGACCATCTTGGATTCCCAGACCCAGACGGATGCAGCCAAGGGCCCAGGGGACAACATCACTGAGCAGGCCACAACCAGAGGCGATTTGGTGGAGGTCAGTGGATGGGAAAGTGTCCTCAACGCTGGGCTGGGGGGGGCTCCAGAGTGGCGCAGGCTGTGTTGCAGCCGGCCGAGACGGGGAGACCCATTTGGCCCAGCGTAGTCCCAATTAGGGGAGGGTGTGGCCGGCCGTATTGTCCTTGTCCCATCGCTCTCTAGCGACTCCTGTGACGGGCCGGGCGCATGGACGCTGACACAGTCGCCCAGTGTAACGGTGTTTCCTCCGACACATTGGTGCAGCTGGTTTCCGGGTATGCGGGCATTGTGTCGAGAAGCAGTGCGGCTTGGTTGGGTTGTCTTTCGGAGGACGCACGGCTCTCGACCTTCGCCTCTCCCGAGTCCGTACGGGTCTTGCAGCGATGTGACAAGACTGTAACTACCAATTGGATACCACGAAATTGGGGAGAAAAAGGGGTAGAACTACAAAAAAGAAAAATAAATAAAATACCGAATCAACACATCTGTATTTTTTTTTTAATAAGAAACTCCGATGGCGCCATATTGTTAGGTACTTGAATCACAGTGTTAGGGATGGGCTTGACTGTGGTAAACATTTTATAATATCATGTCATGTTTCTGTGTGTACAGCAAAGAGTTTGTTTTATAGAAATATATATAAACTTTTAAATGCTCTTCTGTTCAATTTGTGTCTACAGTCTGCAGTCCATGAGGACCTGCTGATATCCGGTGTTGCTGGTAGGAGAGACTGGATCTCTGAGGTGACTGGTCACAAACCCTTGCCCCGGATCAGGACACTGGATCAAGAGCAGTCACAGTTCCTTCTTGAGTCGGAACCAGGACCCAACCCCGAGGGACAGAGACTCCACCACCACACAGAAGACAACCAGTGGACAGGTGGACTGAACAACCTCAGTCCTGGTGGTCATCAGAGACAGAGAGGCTCCAGTCAGGTATCCAATCTGCAGCCCAGACCCTTCTCTTCACAGTCTCAGAGCAGGGATGAAGCAGGGCCTAATAGAGATAGACCCTCCTGTTCCTATGATACAAACACCACAGTATCCATGATGAACAGAGCAGGTCACCCTGGGCTTCAGCCTTCACAGAGAGCGGTGGGAGACACCCCTGGTGGTAGTCTATCAGCAAGTCTGTCTTCTCCTTCAGGGTCTCGTCTAAAGCCTGGTGACTGGGTTCATAGACAGCCTGGACCTGGGTCTAGCTTTCCTGGTCATGGTTACCCCACGAATACAGACAGGGTCAGGATGGGCATTCATCACAAGAGTTATCTAACCTATAACAATCCCAACAACACCCAAACAATGGCTAGAGATCGAGGGATCTCAAAGACTCACCCTCCTACCTCCTCTGGTGTCATTGGGTCACAACGTGAGCTGCCGAGCGTTAGGACGGACGCCGACAAGCCCTACTCCTGCCCCACGTGTGGGAAGTGCTTCGCTAGGGCAAACTATTTGAAGGAGCACCAGACCGTTCACACCAAGGAGAGGCCCTTTAAGTGCAAACTATGTTACAAGAGCTTCTCTTTCCTGACTAACCTTACCAGACATAAGAGTGTCCACAACGGGAAGAGCAGTGTGGCTTGAGATGTACACAGGGGATATCTGGGAACCTTTCTTTAGCTGACATATTATAGTTATCGTGTGAAGTGTCTTGGGATGAGAGGGTAATTAATCACATACCCCCCAACCCTTTGTTAACTGTAAATACCTGTTTTCAGAGAGACAGTAAACCTGGGCTAGAACAAGGACAGTTGAATATTTACCTTACTGAGGTGATGTAGATGGAATAAAGTCATTATATTATTTTCTACTCTATTCTTACTATGACACTGTTCTTTCTAAACAAGTCTGCCCTCAGTTTGAAAGATACTGATCATAGGAGATTTATGTGTAATCAGTGGTGGAAAAAGTACCCAACAATCCTACTTGAGTAAAAGTAAAAGATACCTTAATAGAAAATGACTCAAGTAAAAGTCACCCAGTAAAATTCTACTTAAGTAAAAGTAAACAAGTATTTGGTTTAAAATATATTAAGTATCAAAAGTACAAGTATAAATCACTTCAAATTCCTTATATTAAGCAAACCAGATGGCACCATTTTCTTGTTTTATTTATTTACGGAAAGCCGCGGGCACAGTGTGTTTAGTGAGTCCGCCAGATTAGAGGGAGTAGGGATGACCAGGGATGTTCTCTTGATAAGTGCATTGATTTGACTATTTTCCTGTCATGCTAAGCATTCAAAATGTAACGAGTACTTTTGGATGTCAAGGAAAATGTATGGAGTACAAAGTACAATATTATCTTGAGGAATGTAGTGAAGTAATATTAGTTAAATATAAATAATAAAGTACAGATACGCCAAAAAACTACTTTACACCACTTTGTGTAATTTAATAAGCAGTACTTTATTTCAAAGAACGGGCATCCCTATTTAATTTAACAATACCCTTTGAGCTATGACGGCAACCAAGATCCCTTCTCTCATGTTAAGGTTTTAATGTGTCTGTCCTATATCTAGGAGATATGTTTTTTTTGTACACATATTTAACCCTTTTTTGCAGGCACAAAACTACTTCCATAAATGTTTTTAACCGGTACTGGGTTACCTTAAGACATGTCCCGTGACACTTGTGGGGGTCGTAGAACAAAACTAATCTCCCCTTTCTACAGTTGGGTCATATCAGTTTGTAGCCCAAACGGTTTGGACGCTAGACAGAAGTTGGCACCGACTTCAGACGAGTCGCACGAGGCAAAACGGAGAACACCACCGTGTTCGTCAGAGCCTTCTCTTTCCCTAGACTGGTCATATTAGTTTGTCGGACAATCCATTTTCATGAAAAGACAGATTTTTGGGATGTCTCCTGGTCTGACAAACAGCACTGTAGCTTTCCACGGCAGATGCGGAAAGCCGACATAGGCAGATTGACACACATCCAATGCCAATGCCAAAAACATCTCTCCACCTTAAACAGACTGATTTTGATAGGGATTTGTGTATTATGTTAATTAGATTGGCGCACAGGTGCATCAATCGACTCGGCAGTGATTTGATCATTTGAAGGCATGGTCCCACACTTAAGACAGAGGATCCCCAAGGCAGCAGCTACTCTTCCTGGTGTCCAAACACACCAAAGCACACACATTACATGCAAAACAACAGATAAAACAGTGAACTATGTTTGTACTGAATGAGCTAAAGATAAAACAGTACATCATATAACATCCCTACACCACCACATATCCACAACATGTTCAATACCACCATACAACAATATCACAATGTGTGCGTATGCATGTGTCTGTACCTTTGTGTGGGTCTTCACTGTCCCTGTTGTTCCATAAGGTGTATTTTTACCTGCTTTTTAAATCTGATTCTACTGCTTGCATCAGTTACCATTCATGTCAATGCGGAGATGCAGTTGAAGTCAGAAGTTTACATACACTTATGTTGGAGTCAATAAAACTCATTTTTCAACCACTCCATTTTTCCAACAATTGTTTACAGACAGATTAATTCACTATCAACAATTCCAGTGGGTCAGAAGTTTACATGCACTAAATTGACTGTGCCTTTAAACAGCTTGGAAAATTCCAGGAAATGTCATGGCTTTAGAAGCTTCTGATAGGCTAATTGACATCATTTGAGTCAATTGGGGGTGTACCTGTGGATGTATTTCCAGGCCTACCTTCAAACTCAGTGCCTCTTTGCTTGGCATCATGGGAAAATCAAAGGAAATCAGCCAAGACCTCAGAAAAAAAATTGTAGACCTCCACAAGTCTGGTTCATCCTTGGGAGGAATTTCTAAACGCCTGAAGGTACCACGTTCATCTGTACAAACAATAGTACGCAAGTATAAACACCATGGGACCACGCAGCCGTCATACTGCTCAGCAAGAAGACGCGTTCCGTCTCCTAGAGATGAACGTACTTTGGTGCGAAAAGTGCAAATCAATCCCAGAACAACAGCAAAGGAGGAAACAGGTGCAAAAGTATCTATACCCACAGTAAAACGAGTACTATATCGACATAACCTGAAAGGCCGCTCAGCAAGGAAGAAGCCACTGCTCCAAAACCGCCATAAAAAAGCCAGACTACGGTTTGCAACTGCACATGGGGACAAAGATCGTACTTTTTGGAGAAATGTCCTCTGGTCTGATGAAACAAAAATAGAACTGTTTGGCCATAATGACCATTGTTATGTTTGGAGGAAAAAAGAGGACGCTTGCAAGCTGAAGAACACCAACCCAATCGTGAAGCACGGGGGTGGCAGCATCATGTTGTGGGGGTGCTTTGCTGCAGGAGGGACTGGTGCACTTAACAAAATAGAAGGCATCAGTCAGGAAATTATGTGGATATATTGAAGCAACATCAAGACATCAGTCAGGAAATTCAAGCTTGGTCACAAATGGGTCTTCCAAATGGACAATGACCCCAAGCATACTTCCAAACTTGTGGCAAAATGGCTTAAGGACAGCAAAGTCAAGGTATTGGAGGGGCCATCACAAAGCCATGACCTCAATCCTATAGAAAATTTGTTGGCAGAACTGAAAAAGCATGTGCGAGCAAGGAGGCCTACAAACCTGAATCAGTTACACCAGCTCTGTCAGGAGGAATGGGCCAATATTCACCCAACTTATTGTGGGAAGCTTGTGGAAGGATACCCAAAACGTTTGACCTAAGTCAAACAATTTAAAGGCAATGCTACCAATACTAATTGAATGTATGCAAACTTCTGACCCACTGGGAATGTGATGAAATAACTTAAAGTTGAAATAAATCATTCTCTACTCATAGTCTGACATTTCACATTCTTAAAATAAAAGTGGTGATCCTAACTGACCTAAGACAGGGAATTTTTACTAGGATTAAATGTCAGCAATTTTGAAAAACTGAGTTTAAATGTATTTGGCTAAGGTGTATGTAAACTTCGACTTCAAATGTAGTCCCATGGTCTATATTTTGTGTGATGGTGGGGACGCAGAGCTGTGTTCCAAACAGAAAACTGCAACTGTGCTTGCTTCAGTTCCTCAATGGCATGGTTAGCAGAGCTAAAAAAAATAGAAAATAAAAATGCACCTTATAGTAGAAGGCTCTTTCCTTGAGTCATAAAAGTGCATTGAAATGACTTAGGAACAGTGCACACTGGACAGGTGTGACCACTTAGACCTTACTCAAACCATTTTTTACTTATCTTTTTCCTACTCCAAAATGTCAATGAATATTCATATGTTGCCAGAGTAATTTCAGATTTCATTATTGACAAATGGCATGAAAAGTACAGTAAATGTCAAATGCACATAAACAGTGTAATGTTTGGATTCAGTCTTGTCAGGTGAGCTGTTGTGTTTTCACCTTTGGTCAAAACATTTCCCCATCAACTCTAAAGTGTTCTTTCAATTTCTACCATTGTAATGCATATGGTTTTTATAATTTCTGTTAAATGTCAATTTGGCCCTATCCATGTTGACCAACTTCCACGAATTGAAGTGGTTAAACATAAACAAGTTAAATATACCATATGAAAACCACAACAAAAAACAAAAACTGCAAGAACTTGATAAACTGTATTCATCTTCTCATTAAAAGTGTTTTGGGAAAATTTGTGATCATATCCTACACAGTACAAACAACATGAGACTATTTAGGTTTATATATGCCTTGTACATTGAGTGTACAAAACATAAGGAACACCTTCCTAATATTGAGTTGCACCCCTTTTGCCATCAGAACAGCCTCAATTTGTCAGGACATGGACTCTACAAGGTGTCAAAAAAGTTCCACAGGGATGCTGGCCCATGTTGACTCCAATGCTTCCTACAGTTGTCAAGTTAGCTGGATGTCCTTTGGGTGGTGGACCATTCTTGATACACATAGGAAACTGTTGAGTGAAAAACCCAGCAGCATTGCAGTGCGTGACACACTCAAACCAGTGCGCCTGGCACTTACTACCATACCCCACATTCACACTGAATGGCACACATACACAATCCATGTCTCAGTTGTCTCAAGATTTAAATATCCTTCTTGAAGTTGATTTAACAGGTAAGATCAATAAGGGATCATAGACTGACCAGGTGAAAGCTGTGTCTACCCAGGAATACTCAACACTGAAATCTGTTACTCTGGTTATTCCAAATACAATTGTTGATCTTTTCAGGTGACAACAATATAAATTCATCTTTGTCTTTAATGCAGGGTTTGATCTAAACGTCAGAAGCTATCGAGTGGAATGGTTTTTCTGCTGGTGTATCCTGAGGTATCTCCTCTCTGAAAACCTCTTCCCGCAGTGCGTACAGGCGAAGGGCCTCTCTCCCATGTGGACCTTCAGGTGCATCTTCAGGTTGCCAGCCTGGGTGAAGCGCATGTGACACTGGGGGCAGCTGTAGGGTTTCTTCCATGTGTGGACCTTCTGATGCAACTTCAGGTGATCCTGGCGGGAGAACCTTTTCTCACACTGGGGCAGCTGAAGGATTTCTCCCCTGTGTGGATCCTCACCTTTTGGGGACAGCTGAAGCCTTGGTTACAGAACACGCAAAGGAACCGCTTCTCTTTAGTATTGCCTGATGTTTCTCCCCCTCCCCGAGCCTTTGCCCTTTGGTCATTTGAGTTCAATACCTGATTGAAAAAGACGTGTCCCTGTGAATCCGAAAGCCCCATCGACGTGGACACTGGGTGGCGATCCCTGAATGTGTGTAAAGGGGAGTGGGTTGCAACATTTGGATTTTTCTCTAAGCTTCCCTTGTAATCTAAGAATTCTCTGCCCTGCGAGTGTCCATCTCCTAGGACATGATCTGCATTCCATGTGGGAGGAGCGTCGCCCTCCACATCTACTACCAGACCCTCTCCTTTCTTATCTAGGCACCCTTCAGACTATACACTACTACTGTATTGATTCTAGTACCCTCTAGATAGATCAGTCTGTTTCTCTAAACCCAAGGACATGTTGCCAGGGTCCATCTCTGTAGCGTAAGAGGAAGACAGATCATCACCGCCAGTGTCTGACGTATCACCTTCACCATGTCCACAGGAATTAACCGTCCTCTCACTCTGGTGAAATACCGGTATATATTCTGAGCTGAGAGCAGGAGGACAGCCCATTCTCCCCAGCCTCTCTGGGTCTGATCTGTGGTCAGATTCTGTGTGTAAGAGCCTGTGTGTTACAGTTAAAGTCTAGCGTCTGTCTCTGACTTGAGGACGGCGTTCGGCGTTCCACTGACCTCCATGATGCTGCGTTGGGTCCAGGGCTGCGCTGGGATGGTGGTGGGGTCCTCCGTGGCTACAGGGAGCACTCCAGCTGTCTGGATGTCTCTGTTGTGGTGTGGTTCCTCCTCTCCTTCCTTCCACTTCAGCTTGACCCCAGGATCTGCAGCCTCTGCATCTGCAGACTGACCAGAAGAGGAGCTTATTATTGGTACATGAGCTAAGTTGAATAACAATGTTGTAGAGAAGTCTCACACGCTCCCATGTCCTCCTGAGAGGATATGGTTGCTTTTTAAGACCATCCATTCCACTGTGTCAGGTCGTGTTGTACCTTTTGAGAATACATTCTGGGCTTATCAATTATATTATGTAGTGGTGGTGTCACCTTCATAATTTTTTTTCTGGTTCTCCAAAATGGCTACAGTCACCATCACAATTAGTAATTGTGTAATTATAATTGTTTTGAGTTTGATATTCAAATTGCTTCTAATTAGGTAAGTATCCCAGTAGTAGTTTGGTAATAATTTGTTCAGATTAAATAAGCTCAAAATAAGAAGTTGATATAGTGCGGAGTTATTTTTCGAAATGTCGTTTTTTTAATAACTAATTGATGGACTGTTCAATTATTTGAATTCCATTTACTTTGTTTTGGGTGTGTGCTCTCAGCACACCATTTGTGCGCTTTTTCTAGAGAGATTTCTCTGGGATATGTTGCCCAACTCATAGTTAAGCTCAGAAAACGTGGTAATTAACTACAATAACCAGAACGAATTGCATCTACATCTGCCAGTTCTCAATGTTATTGCCTGTGGGGCTGGCAGACAGACATGGAGAGGAATAGCGATAGAGAGACGAGAGATAATGTGGTTGCTTAGGTATCGCTACCCGACAATACATCAAATTGATTGATAGTTGTTTTTTAGCAGTCTTAAAAGTATGGCTTATCTACCTTGAACTACTGAAATTGTGATTTCATCAGACAGCAGGCTGCTAGGCTAACCTACTAGCCTGAAGGATGACTCTTTGGGGAGAACAGAGATGGATGGCTGCAGTGTTAATTGTCACCAATTTTAGATTTAGTTTTAGTCTTTATGACTAAAATACCTTTGTCTTAGTCCAATTTTAGTAATTTCGTCCTTAGTTATCAGTAGACTACAACTCCGGACAGTTTTAGTCTAGTTGTATTCACAATTTTAGTCATTGTAGTTTTATTTTTTGAACAGTTCATACAAACCTCTAACTTAACTTCCATCGTGGACTCCCTTAGTCACAGCCATTTTAGTCACAAATCAGTGCATTGTTTTTATTTTAAATTAATATTTAGGCTACCTCTAACTTCCATCATGTGCACATTCAGATAGCCTTGTACAATTAGGTCTACTATCCCCTCCTCCTATACCTTAGCTGGCAACATTGATATTGTAGCAGATTGTAACCAATGCCAGCCATAAACTATACAGCCTTGGCTACAGGTTAAACCATTTACAGCTCTGATTTTCTCCCCATCATAACTGGCAAGGGGGTAAATAAGTGGTTTCGTTGAAAGGGGAGAAGTTTACCTTTCCAGAAATGCCAGAAGCATTACTGTACTCATAATATTCAACAAAAAGCATTTGTTTTTTCCCATAGGAAAAAGGCAACCGCAACTCATATTTGCAGATCGTGATGGACCGTATCCAACACAGATTAATGAATAACAGCACACATGAGAAATAGAGCTTCTGATGAGATCAAAGCAAAAATAGCCTACATGAAAGTAACAGAGAGAGAGTAAATCGTTTCTAATTGAGGTTAGTTACAAGTGAAATCTCACTTCGCATCAGTTAAAAAGATTGACAAATGACTGAATAGACTGAGTGTTTTATGCAACACTATATAGCTCGCCAGCTTGTAGTACTAAAAAAACTAAATGAGTTAGCATTTTCTACCTCTGGTTCGTTGGGCATTTCTATGGGGGGAAATCATGTCGTTTGGCGATATAACCTCGTGTCTCGGTGTAACAAGGTTTAGAAGATCTTATAGGTTTTGTTCTATGAGGTGATATAAGTCAGTTAACACGACCTATGAATTACGAAGCCTTTATGTGCTCAAAATATGTCATTTCCTAACTGTCCGAAAAGTTTTTTTTTTTTTTTTACATCTACGCGGACCACGCACACTAGTCTACGCTACAGTCCGCCCAAATGCTAGTTAGCTTTCTGCTTAAAGGGATCTACATAGTCGACGCAAACGGAGCCGACGAAGGTCCGTTTACGTCGCTCTCTACGTAGATTTGTGGCTGTATTTTTGGAATGCGACTCCAAACGGACCTACACGTTACCAAAATCTTGATATCAACCTGGCCAGATTGTTTAACTTCTAGTTCCTCCCAAACCCGGATCCGGGAGCACCCCCTTCAGAAAAAAGCTGACTAGCATAGCCTAGCGTCACAAGTAAATACTAGCATCTAAATATCATTAAATCACAAGTCCAAGACACCAGATGAAAGATACACATCTTGTGAATCCAGCCATCATTTCTGATTTTTAAAATGTTTTACAGGGAAGACACTATGTAAATCTATTAGCTAACCACGTTAGCAAAAGACACCACTTTTTTTACTCCACCATTTTTTTACTGCATCAGTAGCTATCACAAATTCGACCAAATAAAGATATAGCCACTAACCAAGAAACAACCTCATCAGATGACAGTCTGATAACATATTTATTGTATAGCATATGTTTTGTTAGAAAAATGTGCATATTTCAGGTATAAATCATAGTTTACCATTGCAGCCACCATCACAACTCTCACCAAAGCAACTAGAATAACTACAGAGACCATCGTGTATTACCTAATTACTCATAAAACTTTTCTTAAAAAAAGACAGCGTACAGCAAATGAAAGACACAGATCTTGTGAATCCAGCGAATATTTCAGATTTTCTAAGTGTTTTACAGCGAAAACACAATATAGCATTATATTAGCTTACCACAATAGCCAGAAACACAACACCATTTACCAGCTGCAAAGGTTAGCGATAGTAACAAACAGGCAAAAGATATAATTTTTGACTAACCTTGATATTCTTCATCAGATGACAGTCCTGTAACATCATATTACACAATGCATTTAGGGTTTGTTCGAAAATGTGCATATTTAGCGGCACAAATCGTGGTTATACAATGTGATTAGTGGCCAAAACTTCAAGCCATCTGTCCAGCGCCATCTTGGAGAGGCACCTATTCTAATCAATAAGTAATCATAAACTTGACAAAAAAAAATACAGGTTGGACAGCAAATGAAAGATACATTAGTTCTTAATTCATCCGCTGTGTTAGATTTTTAAAATTAACGTTACTGCGCAATACAGCGTGCGCTAAAGCGAGACCGCACCGAAATTCATGGCGGAATTATTATTTGACATTTGTCAACATAAATACGAATTAACAGCATAAAGACTGCTTACTATTTGCTGAGCTTCCATCAGAATCTTGGGCAAGGTGTCCTTTCTCCAGAACAATCGTATTTTGGTTGAAAGATGTCCTCTTCTCCTGTAGAAATAGCAGCTAACGATAGCCATCCACTGGAGAGGTGTCCAACTCGTGATAGCGCGTCACAAAGAAATCCCAGAAAATCGCAATAAACTGATATAAACTGCTATAAGTCGGTTTAAATTAACTACCTTGTGATGTCTTTAACACCTATAACGAATAAAAACATGACTGGAGATATAGAACTGCTAAAACGAAAGCTTTTGCAGGACGCCATTGTGATGTCCCTCTTGCGCCAGGCGCCCCGTTGAAAAGAACGGTACTTCCGTTCCATGAGCTTTTATAGTCCCCCAGATTTCACAATCCACTCAGTTCAAATTCTCACCGCTTACTGACATCTAGAGGAAGGCGTATGCAGTGCATGTAGCCCCATAGCTTACATGGGGACTTAAACTGACCCTAGAACAGGGACCTCGATTTCAGAAATCTCACTTCGACAGGAAATGTGCTGCAGAATGAGTTCTGTTTCACTCAGAGAAATAATTCAAACGGTTTTAGAAACTAGAGTGTTCTCTATCCAATAGTAATAATAATAATATGCATATTGTACGAGCATGAATTGAGTACGAGGCAGTTTAATTTGGGAACGAAATTATTACAAAGTGCAAATAGCACCCCCTATTGACAAAAGGATAATTTGGTTCAGTTCTGTCGTCACATTCTGTGATTGGCTTGCTTTGCTACGTTAGCCGACATAGGCTACATCAACTGCAGCGGTGTGTTTGATCTGCCCATGTGCCAGCACCAGCAGCGCAAGTCTCACTCTATGCTTACAGTGGCACGAAAAAGCACGTGAACCCTTTGGATTTCTGCATAAACTGGTCCTAAAATGTGATTTGATCTTCCACCAAGTAATAACAATAGACAAACAGTCTGCTTAAACTAATAACAAATAATTATACATTTATGTCTTTATTGAACACACTGTGTAAACTATCACAGCGCAGGGTGGGAAAAGTATGTTAACCCTTCGATTTAATAATTGGTTGACACCTCCCGGCAGCAATAACCTCAACCAAACGTTTTCTGTAGTTGTGGATCAGACCTGCACAATGGTCAGGAGGAACGTTGGACCATTCCTCTATACAAAACTGTTTCAGTTCAGCAATATTCTTGGGATGTCTGGTTTGAACCGCTCTCTTGAGGTCACGCCACAACATCTCAATCCGGTTGAGGTCAGGACTGACATGCCAGAAGTTGTATTTTCTTCTGTTGAAGCCATTCTGTTGATTTACTTCTGTGTTTTGGGTCGTTGTCCTGTTGTATCACCCAACTTCTGTTGAGCGTCAATTGGTGGTCAGATAGCCTTACATTCTCCTGCAGAATGTCTTGATAAACTTACAAATACATTTTTCCATCAAAGATAGCAAGCTGTCCAGGCCTTGAGGCAGCCCCAAAACATGACGCTCCCTCCACCATACTTTACCATTGGGATGAGGTTGATGTTGGTGTGTTGTGCCTTTTTTTCTCCACAGTGTTGTGTGTTACTTCCAAACAACTCAACTGTAGTTTCATCTGTCCACAGAATATTTTGCCAGTAGCACTGTGGAACATCCAGGTGCTCTTTTGCAAACTTCAGACATGCAGATTTGTTATTTTTTTTTGGGGGGGGGGGGGGGGGGAGCAGAGGCTTCTTCTGTGGTGTCCTCCCATGAACACCATTCTTGTTAAGTGTTTTACGTATCGTAGACTCATCAACAGAGATGTTAGCATGTTCCAGAGATTACTAAGTCTTTAGCTGACACTCTAGGATTCTTCTTACTCTCATTGAGCATTCTGCACTGTGCTCTTGCAGTCATCTTTGCAGGACGGCCACAGTGCTGAACTTTATCCATTTATAGAACACGTGTCTTACCGTGGACTGATGAACATGAAGGCTTTTAGAGATACTTTGTTAGCCCTTTCCAGCTTTATACAAGTCAACAACTCTTAATCGTATGTCTTCTGAGATCTTGTTTGTTTGATGCATGGTTCACATCAGGCAATGCTTCTTGTGAATAGCAAACTCAAATTGTGATTTTTTGTGATTTTTAAATTTTTAATTGTGCAGGGCAGCGCAAATCAACACCTCATCTGTCTCATTGATTGGACTCCAGGTTATCTGCCTCCTGACTCCAATTAGCTTTTGGCGAAGTCATTAGCCTAGGGGTTCATATACTTTTTCCAACCTACACTAAATGTTTAAATTATGTATTCAATATAGACAAGAAAAATACAATAATATGTGTTATTAGGTGATGTAGACTGTTGTGACTTAGATGAAGATCAGATCAAATTATATGACCAATTTATGCATTAGTCCAGGTAATTCCAAAGGGTTCACATACTTTTTCTTGCCACTGTATGTGCGAGTGTAGCGAGTTCGGGAAAAACTGAAAGTATGCATCTTAGAACTAGCTCACATACAAACTGTCCAAACTCAAATAGGCTTCCCAAAAATAACATGGATGCTGTGGTAGAATGTTTATTTTGATAAACACAAAAATCTCACCAGGTAGCCTGATTTCATTTATGTCATGAAAATGATTAGGGAAATCCTTCTTATTGCAAGCATGTTAACGCTTAAATCAAACTATTATATTTTGTACCTAAGGGTCAGTCACCAGGATCAGCTTTTAACACCACCCACTCTACACAATATAAAGGTTAAACATTTCTAAACTTAAGAATGCACGTAGTGGTACTTAATCGGCAGACCTAGACCGTCACACTGAACAAGCCAAGACGTCCTATAAATCGTTTACGACCTAAGAATTTGCCCACACAAGACAGCTAAAATCATACATACAGTCTGTGGAGGCCTTTACCAGATCGAACGAAAATGCATGGATGGTGTATTGTTTTGCTCCAGGCTGCAACCATATCTCTACAAGGTTTATCGTTTTATCGGTTCCAGAACTATGTAATGAAAAAACTTTGGGTCCATCTGACAAGGTAGTGAGACGTCAAAGGCAGGTGTAGAGTTAAAAAAAAAAAAAAAAACTACATGTTAGCACATTATCTTTACTTGTTTTGATTACATAACTGCTTAACTTCAATGTTAGCTGATGAGACTGAGAACAAAACACATAAGATCTCCTAAGCCTGTGTTTACCAGACCTTATTTTCGGGATTTATAAAAATAAACATTAATTTCCCCATAGGCTTTGGCCAATGAGCCATGACGGAGTTAGCCTCAGTTAGTGCATACAAAAAGATGCCATTAATATTGCTCTCTATTACGACAATGTTCTGAGTTGAGGTTCCTGTGCCCTCAACAGTGATTGGGTGGCCATGGCTCCATGTATTGTGACCCGCTGGCTTCACAAAGCTCCTGTGGCCTCCAGTGAGATGTTCACCTGGGAGAGTGATTGGGGAAAAGAGGCGTAGGTTAGCTACAGTCAATGCTCAACGGCATATTTATCAAACACTGGCTAGAATTGACAAGGATGTAAGACTTATCATTCTTGATAAACTATTTATTGATCGATGTATTATGTAACATGCATCACATTGCTTTCATTGAGTAGATCATAGGAAAATAAGTAAATTAAGAATCTGGTTAGAATATGAGTGTCAATGCACAAGTGCTTACTATCCTGGTTTACAAGACCCAATTCTGGTTTACACATTTGAACACATGTGCAGAAGGAAACGGGGCGACAGACACTGAGCTATATATGAACCGCGACGGAGCGACAGGTACTGAGTTATGAACGTCGCCAGGCTGCGCAGCCTCAGCAAAATGTACCTCTTGCCATTCCTCTGTATCGGTCGACGATCTTGACACTATTGGGACGACTGGCGAGGACGCGATCTCGTATTGTTCTCTCTGCGCGCTCCCGTGCCACCTTCAGTTCCAGTAGTTTCCTCCGCAATGCCCTGTTTTCTTTCTGGCTTTGAGTTATTTCCAAACGAAACACTGCATAGTCGTCGTCTACGAGTTTACAGATGTCTGCCACGGCTGCATTTGCCAGCACCTCCATGACAGAGGCGATTTGAGTGTGAAAAAGCATACAATTAGCCATTGTTATCTAAGCAGCTAGCTAGCGTTACCTAGATAACATAAATCAACCAAGTACAGTCTCCAACGCAAATTAAACACTACCTGAGGCATGTATGTAATGCGGTGTAGTTCAATTAGTCATATTGAGTTATATGGTGTTAAACGTCTAAACAATAAAAACACTAACGTGAAATTTGTTTTTGACCACTTGACTTCCGTTTACTTCTATAATATTATTGCGGTCCTCAAACGTTAATTACATCCCGCCACATACTGTACTGGACGGAGTGTGTAGTCAATCACAACTAAATTAATAGACTAAAGAAAGAAATAAACATGAAAATAAACCCTCCCATCTAATCCTGTATTACTAAGAAAATGAAGAGCCTTGTACTTACATCAACACATGGATCACTGTTTCATCAACCATACACTCTGTACACAAACCATTTGCATGCTTGCCAACCAGATATAAGGACGAGTTCAATGTACAATGTCCTAAACGCAAACACCACCTCTTTCTTCCTAATTTGAATCTTGGTCCACCGACCTTTCTATGGCTGGCAGCCCTTGGGTTCTGAGTCCCACCTCTTCTACCACACATCTATCATAATTGCTCTAATCTTACCTTTGGCCTCACCTCGTAGAGCATGAATATCAATTACTTCTTGGTTTTAAAGTCCTTTTGGCTACCTGGGACCCAGCCACTTCCGTTTACACTGAAAATAAAGGATCTTATTGATTGGCTCATAGCTCAAAGGGTGTGGTTAAATTTTTTAAAGTATGCAAGCTGTTTTTTGAAATACGGCACTGTTTATTACGTTATACATCAAATCTCCTATGATCAGTATCTTTTAAGCAGAGAGCAGACTTGTTTAGAAGGAACAGCATATTAGCAAGGATAGAGTAGAGCATAATAAACTTAATTTATTCCATCTAGTTCAGGGGTGTCAAACTCATTCCACGGAGGGCCTAGTGTCTGCAGGTTTTTGGTTTTTCCTTTCAATAAAGCCCTAGACAACCAGGTGTGGGGAGTTCCTAAATAATTAGTGATGTTAATTCATCAATCAAGTACAAGGGAGGAGCGAAAACCCGCAGACACTCGGCCCCCGTGGAATGAGTTTGACACCTGTGATCTAGTTAGTCAGGTAAATATTCAACTGTTCTTGTTCTAGGCTATATTTACTGTCTCTCTAAAAACAGATTTACACAAGCCTGTTTCAAATGACAAGTTAACAAAAGGGTTAATGAGGGGTATGTGGTTAATTACCCTTTTTACCCCAAGACACTTCACATGATAACTATAATATGTCAGCTGAAGAATGGTCCCTAAATATCCCCTGTGTACATCTCAAGCCCCACTGCTACATTTCTCCCCGTTGTGGACACTCCTATGTCTGATAAGGCTACTCCGGAAGGAGAAGCTCTTGTAACATAGTTTGCACTTGAGATGGTTTGGGGTGAGTTGGACCACAGAGTGAAGGAAAAACAGTGCTCAGCATATATGGGAACTCCTTCAAGGCTGTTGGAAAAACATTCCTCATGAAGCTGGTTGAGAGAATGCCAAGAGTGTGCAAAGCTGTCATCAAGGCAAAGGGTGGCCACTTTGAAGAATATCAAAAATAAAATATATTTTGATTTGTTTAACACTACGGGATTCCATATGTGTTATTTCATAGTTTTGATGTGTACACTATTATTCTACAATATAGAAAATAGTAAAAATAAAGAAAAACCTGGAATGAGTAGGTGTGTCCAAACTTTTGACTGGTACTGTGTATATATAGATATATATTATAGATAACACCCTGTTCTTTCTAAACAAGTCTGCTCTGAGTGTCACGGATACTGATCATGAAAAGTTGTGATTGTTAATTTGTATTTATGTATACTTCAGTGGTGGATACACTATGGCTGTAAATTATTTTGATGAATTTGTAATGCAGCAAGAAATAGCATTTCAAGGAGCAGCTAAGAACACTCCTTGTTCCATTTAATCACGCCCCATGACGCTAACCAATGAAATCCTTTCTCTTCAGTCTAAAAAGGAAGTAAACAGTGCACGAAAACAATTTTCACGTTAGCGTTTTTATTGTTATTATTTAGACATTTATTAACCTAATGGAACTAAAAATATGACTAATTTAACTGCTAAGCATCACATACGTACCCCAAGTAGTCTTTAATTCGCGTTGGAGACAGGACTTGGTTGATAGATGTTATCTAGGTGACGCTAACTAGCTGCTAACAATGGCTAACGTTAACTGTATGGTTTTTCACACTCAAATAGCCTCCATTATGGAGGTGCTAGCGAATGCAGCCGTAGCAGAGATCTGTAAACTTGTAGACGATGACTATGCAGTGTTTCGTTTGGAAATTTCTCAAAGCCAGAAAGAAAATAGGGGTTTGCGGAGGAAACTACAACTACTGGAACTGAAGGTGGCACGGGAGCGCGCAGAGAAGACAATACGAGAGCGCGTCGTCGCCAGTCGTCCCAGTAGTGTCAAGATCGTCGACCGATACAGAGGAATGGCAAGAGGTACATTTTGCCCCGTTCCCTTCTGACCACATGTGTTTGGATAGTATGCAATAATTCCCCTGATTACTTAGTTATCTTGCAAGAAGTTGTGAGAAGTGTTTGTTACTTACATCCTTGCCAATTCTAGACTGCGTCAAAACTCAGTAGTGTACAATGGTCAATATAGCGTTGAGCATTGACAGCACCTAACCTAACTACCTCTTTTCACCCAATCACTCTCTCAGGTGAAGGATATCTCACTGGAAGCCACAGGAACTTTGTGAAGCCAGTGGGCCACAATACATGGAGAAATGACGAACCCATAGCTGTAGATGAAGGGAGTGGAACCTCAACCCAGCACGTTATCGTAATAGAGGTAAGTGCAATAGTGTTCCGTTAAAATTACAGTACACAAATGTGACAAGTTTCAGAAAGGCTTCCCTCGGCTATTCACTTGCTTACATATACATCCAAATGTATCTGCCATAGGGGAGACTTCCCTATGGCATTGTTATCCAATTCCACTCATGTAATGGTAATAACCTCCTCTCTTTTTGTCAGTCTGCAGATGCAGAGACTGCAGGCCCTGGGGTCAAGCAGGAGAGATCTGAAGGAGAGGAGAACCCACGGCACAGCAGAGACATCCAGACTGGAGCAGCTGGAGCGCCCTATGAAGCCACGGAGGACCCCACCACCGCTGCCGCCGCATCTCAGCCCGGGACCCGACGCAGCATCATGGAGGTCAGTGGAAGGCCGGACGCCGTCCTCAATTCAGAGGCAGACACCAAGACTTTAACTGTGACACACAGGCTCTTAGACACAGGATCTGAACAAATATCAGACTCAGAGAGACTGGGGCAGGGGCCACTGGGCTGTCCTCCTGCTCCCGGCTCAGAGTACTTACCGGTATTTCACCAGAGCCAGAGGCCTGTTCATTCCTGTGGGGATGGTGACATGTTAGACACTGGTGGTAATGATGATCCGTCTTGTTCTTACACTACAGAGATGGACCCTGGCAACATATCCTTGGGTTTAGAGAGACAGACTGATCTGTTTAGAGGGGAATGGAACCGGTATAGTAGTAGTGTATACTCTGAAGGGTGCCTAGATAAGAAAGAGGAGGTTATAGTCGTGGATGAGGTGACTGTGAAAGTGGAGGGCGACTCCCCTCTGCCATGGAATGTAGACGTGACTCACTTAGGGGAAGGACACTCACAGGGCAACACCAGTCTCTTCTTAGACTACAGGGAAAGCTTAGAGACAAATCCAAATGTTACGACCCACTCCCCTTTACACGTGTTCAGGGATCGCGACCCAGTGTCTACGTCAATGGCACCTTCCGATTCACATGGCCGTGTCTTTTTCAATCAGTCATTGAACTCAAATGACAGGGCTAGAGCCCAGGCTCGGGGAGGGGGAGCAATATCAGGCGGTAGTAAAGAAAAACGGTTCCTCTGCATGTTCTGTAACAAAGGCTTCAGCTGCTCCCAGAAGGTGGAGATCCACCAGAGGATCCACACAGGGGAGAAACCCTACAGCTGTACCCAGTGTAACATGCGCTTCACTCAGGCTGGTGACCTGAAGAGGCATCAGAGGGTCCACACAGGGGAGAAACCTTACAGCTGCCCCCTGTGTGAGAAGAGGTTCTCCCGCCACCACCATTTGAAGATGCACTTGAAGGTCCACACGGGAGAGAGGCCGTTTGTCTGAACGCACTGCTGGTAGAGGTTCTCAGAAAGGAGCTACCTCAGTATACACCAGCAGAAAAGACATTCCACTCTATAACATAGCTTCTGACGTTTAAATCAAACCCTGCATTAAAGAAAAAAATAATAATTCTTTGTTGTCTGCAGAAAAAAACCACAGATGCATTTGTAATAACGAGAGTAACAGATTTCAGTGTTTAATATTGCATCCAGACGTTGTGTGATATATGGAAATGTGTGAGCTGAAAAAGTCTGTTACATATTGTGTTTGTACTGTGTAGGCTATATAATGTTCACAAATGACTACAGTATTTCATTACTTCCATTCAACTAATACATTTTTTCCCAAATACTTTTTTAAAGAGAAAATGTATGCAGTTTATCAAGTAAATGCTGATTTTTAGTTGAGACATTTTTTGGTTTACATATGGTGTATTTAAAACGTTTTTGTTTAATAAACACAAAATGGGACATTTCATTGAAATTTCCTTTAATATACTGTGCTTTCAGAAAGTATTCAGACCCCTTGACTATTTCCACATTTGTTACTTTACAGCCTTATTCTAAAATGTATGAAAATATTTTTTTCCCCTCAATCTACACACAATACCCCATAAGGACAAAGTGAAAACAGGTTTTTAGAAAAAAATAAAAAGATTGCCTCATTTACATAAATATTCAGACCCTTTGCTAAGAGACTTGAAATTGAGCTCAGGTGCATACTGTTTCCATCAGTCATCTTTGAGATGTTTCAACGACTTAATTGGAGTCCACCTGTGGTAAATTAAATTGATTGGACATGATTTGGAAAGGCACACACCTGTCTATATAAGGTCCCACATTTGACAGTGCATGTCAGAGCAAAACCATGTCATGAGGTTGAAGGAATTGTACGTAAAGCTCAGAGACGGGATTGTCTCGAGGCACAGATCTGGGGAAGGGTACCAAAACATTTCTGCAGCATTGAAGGTCCCCAAGAACACAGTGGCCTCCATCATTTTAAATGGAAGAAGTTTGGAACCACCAAGACTCTTCCTACAGCTGGCCACCCGACCAAACTGAGCAATCAAGGGAGAAGGGCCTTGGTCAGGGAGGTGACCAAGAACCTGATGGTCACTCTGACAGAGCTCCAGAGTTGCTCTGTGGGGATGGGAGAACCTTCCAGAAGGACAAACATCTCTGCAGTGCTCCACCAATAATGCCTTTATGGTAGAGTGGCCAGACGGAAGCCACTCCTCAGTAAAAGGCACATGACAGCCCGCTTGGAGTTTGCCAAAATGCACATAAATAACTCTCAGACCATGAGAAACAATATTCTTTGGTCTGATGAAACCAATATTGAACTCTTTGGCCTGAATACCAAACGTCAAGTTTGGAGGAAACCTGGCACCATCCCTACATTAATGCATGGTGGTGGCAGCATCATGCTGTGGGGATGTTTTTCAGAGGCAGGGACTGGGAGACTAATCAGGATCGAGGGAAAGATGAACGGAGCAAGTGAAGAGAGATCCTTGATGAAAACCTGCTCCAGAGCGCTCCGGACCTTAGACAGGGGGCGAAGGTTCACCTTCCAACAGGACAATGATCCGAAGCACACAGCCAAGACAATGATCCGTAGGACACAGCCAACACAACACGGGAGTGCGTTCAGAACAAGGCTCCAAATGTCCTTGAGTGGTCCAGCCAGAGCCCAGACTTCAACCCGATCTAACATCTCTGGAGAGACCTGAAAATAGCTGTGCAGCGATGCTCCCCATCCAACCAGACAGAGCTTGAGAAGATCTGCAGAGAAGAATGGGAGAAACTCCCCAAATACAGGTGTGCCAAGCTTGTAGCGGCCTACCCAAGAAGTGTCGAGGCTGCCAAAGGTGCTTCAACAAAGTACTGAGTAAAGGGTCTGAATACTTATGTAAATGGGATATTTTTTATGTTTAATACATTTGCAAAAATGTCAACCTGTTTTTGCTTTGTCATTATGGGGTATTGTGTGTAGATTGATGAAAGGGAAATAATGATTTAATCAATTTTAGAATAAAGCTGCAACAACAAAATGGGGGAAAAGTCAAGGGGTCCGAATGAACTGTACATCAGATCTGGTCTCACACTATTCACACACACAACAGTGCTTTATAACCAATATATACTTACTAAATATACCTACACACTAAGAAACACCTACTGTACACCTACTGTACACTGTACAAAATAGTTTAGTCAGGGTTGTATGACTTGACTTATGATAGCTAACTTATTTACCCACAACAACATATTTATGTCCACCATGATGGGTTTAACAACAATGAAGTAATTCTGTAACTACAGTATAGGACTCAAGTGTAGTGGGGATGGGTAAACACTCCATGTTGAAAGTGTGTTTATCTGTGTGTACGTACCTGAGGGATTGTATGTCTGTAGTCTATCACCTCTCTCTTCCAGGAGGAGGAGGGTCCAGAGGTGCTGCTGGTGAAGGAGGAGGGGTGTGAGGAGGGTCTGGGGAACCCTGAGGGGACCATGGTCATGGAGGACAACCAGACTACACCTCCTCCTGAACCCACAGAGGAACCAGCTGAGCAGCACAGGACCACACACAGTCTCAGTGAGGTGAGTCCACTGTAAACTACTGTCTGAATGGTATTAGGTCAGGGCCTGTATCCAGAAAGCCTCTCAGAGTAGGAGTGTAGATCTAGAATCAGTTTTGTCTTTTTAGATCATAATGAATAAGACCTGATCCTCAATCAGCACTGTTACTCAGAGTATCTCAGAGTATGAGTGCTCATCGCTGTTCATAATAAATATGATTGAATGGACAGATCCTATATCAGCACTCCTACACCAAGACACTTTGTGGATACGGGCCCAGGTCTTGATTAATTTAGTCTTAAGTCTGGGACCATGCCTTTTGAATTATCAAACCATTAAACGGATAAGTCAGATGAACCGGTGGATATCATTTTTACGTCTCTGCGTCCAATATCCAGGAAGTTAGAGGGAATTTCACGAGCCAGTGCTAACTAGCTTAGCACAAAAACTGGATTTGGTGTAACCGAAGACTTCCATTCTTTGCGCTAAGCTAGTTAGCAAAGCTAGTTGCCAAAATCCCCAACTATCCTTTTAAAGAGTGTCAAGTAATCAAATCAATGACGATGTTTGCATAGTATCCATGGCAATCCCTCATTGCCCAATCAAATCATATCAGATTTCTTGATCCTCTCCCTCTATCTCTTACAGTCAGTAGACAAAGAGGATGGGATGCCTGATCTGCAGCTGGTCAAAGAGGAGACAATAGAGAACAGACCAGAGAGTGGAATAAAGATCTGGGATGAAGGTAAGGGAGAAATACATATTGAGAACATATATATACTATGTACTACATCAATAGGAATAGAGATGCGCTTGCATAAAATGAAATAAATACAACTTATGTTTATCTACTAAAACAAACATCATAATGTTTGAACTTGACCAGGTAATTGACTCAAACTCCATATGTTGAGTTTTCTGCCATGTAACCTCTTCCTGCAGGTGGTTGGCTGGAAGCTAATAGAGGAGACTGGGTGGCCATCTTGGATTCCCAGACCCAGACTGTTGCAGCCAAGGTTCCTGTGGACAACATCACTGAGCAGGCCAGGACCAGAGGCGACATAGTGGAGGTCAGTGGATGGGAAAGTGTCCTTAGCTCTGGGCTGGGCAACAACACTGTTAACCACAACCAGAAACAGACAGTTGAACACAAAACAGCATCTCCATGACAACAGACTGGCTGAGACCAGGGCGAGGTGTAGATTTGGTATACGGGGACGGTGTGTCCGTATGTGGTGGGAAAGAACAGACACGGCTAGTGATGCTCCTATAGTTGTGATTCACAGAGACTGATGGCGCATCAGGTTAACCCCCGAACAGGTATTGCCTTTAGCCTGCCTTCAATTAGCCTGATGACTCCCACCAAATGATTTAGCTTCTTTGTCATTCGCCACACACTTTACTCTGAGACTGCCATCATTGAAGTTGTTTGTGGTGACGAGGGGCGTTGTACAAAACAAAGTCATCAGCGATTGTATCGTCTCTAACCAATCAGAGTATTTGTATATTTGAAGGAAATCGTTGTGGAAATCTGTTGAAGCTCAAGTCGGCTACACAATGCAATGCTCTTTCTATTGGCTGGCTGGCTAGCTATGTAGCAAGCTAGCAAACATAGCTACAAACAATAATACCAAATATAATATCAGCATGTGACGTAGCTATTTAGCTGTAAAATCGCCTAAATAAGCTGCAGTATCAATCTCACTATGTTCAACCTGCAGATTGATGTGCCTCACAGTGGAGTCAAACATTGGCAACGACAAATATACTTTTGAGGAGATGCCCGCACAGTGCATTCTGAGCAATTCAGAAACTCAACATTAGCACTAATTTTGTCAAGAAGTACAATATTACAAATATTTTCAGAGATTTTAAATAATGAACTTGCTATCTGTAATATCATATAGCTTTGGAATCGTGACATTATGTACTTTAGAGGAAAATAGGCATGTTTCTCGACATATACACTGATTTTGAGAAGGGATTGCGTGATGATTAGCTTAGCAACCGCGTGACTCAGTATGACAACATGAATGCGATTGGTCGACAGTCTGCTGGGTGGGGCGTTATACGTTGCTTCATTCATTGGATTCCTATCTCCTTTCTGTAACATCTCTGTCAACGGCACTATGCAATGCACCCTGGACTAAAGAGGCAGACAAATAGGAATAATTTTAAATTACACATTTCTTGAGGTAGGAATATCGCAATAGCATGTTTAAAGGCTCATTAGAGAGAAGACATCCTCCCCGAGTTATGACATCAGCCAGTATTGAAATCTGAGATGTATGATAGATGTTTTCACGATCTAAAAGTAATATTCCTAATATTCACGATCTAAAAGTAATATTAACTTCCAGTGTAGTGAGAGACTTAACACGGTGCTACGTCATACCGGACGCATTTCTGCCTGCTTGAACGGCAATGAAATCATGAAATGACACAGGGAATCGATAGAACATCACTCAGAGATGCACAAAAACAATATAACATTCAAAATGGGTGAACTTTTCCTTTAATTAGAAGTAGATAGAGCAAAGCACCCCCACAACATGATGCTGCCACCCCCTTTCTTCACGGTTGGGATGGTGTTCTTCGGCTTGCAAGCCTCCCCCTTTTTCTTCCAAACATAACAATGGTCATTATGGCCAAACAGTTTATTTTTGTTTCATCAAACCAGAGGACATTTCTCCAAAAAATACAATCTTTGTCCCATGTTCAGTTGCAAACCGTAGTCTGGCTTTTTTATGGTGGTTTTGGAGCAGTGGCTTCTTCCGTGCTGAGCGGCCTTTCAGGTTATGTCGATATAGGACTTGTTTTACTGTGGATATAGATTCTTTTGTAACTGTTTCCTCCAGCATCTTCACAAGGTCCTTTGCTGTTGTTCTGGGATTGATTGCACTTTTCCCACAAAAGTACGTTCATCTCTAGGAGACAGAACGCGTCTCCTTCCTGAGCGGTATGACGGCTGCATGGTCCCATGGTGTTTATACTCGCGTACTATTGTTTGTACAGATGAACGTGGTACCTTCAGGCGTTTGGAAATTGCTCCCAAGGATGAACAGACTTGTGGAGGTCTTGGCTGATTTATTTTGATTTTCCCATGATGTCAAGCAAAGAGGCACTGAGTTTGAAGGTAGGTCTTGAAATACATCCACTGGTACACCTCCAAATGACTCAAATTATGTAAATTAGCCTATCAGAAGCTTCTAAAGCCATGACATAATTTTATGGAATTTTCCAAGCTGTTTAAAGGCACAGCCAATTTAGTGTATTTAAACTTCTGACCCACTGGAATTGTGATACAGTGAAATAATCTGTCTGTAAACAATTGTTGGAAAAATTACTTGTGTCATGCACAAAGTAGATGTCCTAACCGACTTGCCAAAACTATAGTTTGTTCACAAGAAATTTGTGGAGTGGTTGAAAAATGAGTTTTATTGACTCCAACATAAGTGTATGTAAACTTCTGACTTCAACTGTATATATATGTGTATATATACACTGCTCAAAAAAAATAAAGGGAACACTTAAACAACACAATGTAACTCCAAGTCAATCACACTTCTGTGAAATCAAACTGTCCACTTAGGAAGCAACACTGATTGACAATAAATTTCACATGCTGTTGTGCAAATGGAATAGACAAAAAGGTGGAAATTATAGGCAATTAGCAAGACACCCCCAAAAAAGGAATGATTCTGCAGGTGGTGACCACAGAACACTTCTCAGTTCCTATGCTTCCTGGCTGATGTTTTGGTCACTTTTGAATGCTGGCGGTGCTCTCACTCTAGTGGTAGCATGAGACGGAGTCTACAACCCACACAAGTGGCTCAGGTAGTGCAGTTCATCCAGGATGGCACATCAATGCGAGCTGTGGCAAAAAGGTTTGCTGTGTCTGTCAGCGTAGTGTCCAGAGCATGGAGGCGCTACCAGGAGACAGGCCAGTACATCAGGAGACGTGGAGGAGGCCGTAGGAGGGCAACAACCCAGCAGCAGGACCGCTACCTCCGCCTTTGTGCAAGGAGGAGCACTGCCAGAGCCCTGCAAAATGACCTCCGATATGTAGCTGGGTACAAAAGTATGTGGATACTGTTAAATTGGTGAAGGTAGCTCGAAGTAGGCTTGTGATGATTTTCTGTTTTTCTTCCGCCCAGAGGGAGCAGGTGCTTCACGTCACAGGCCTCGGGACAAGACCTGTGACTTGAAAGGAGTGATTACTGGGGTGCCGTTGAGGTGGAGCAACTGAAATTGAAGATTCCCTGTGTCTGTGATGCCCGCCGTTTGGTGCGACGCAGACCCGGTGGCGAGCGTGATGAAACTGAGAAGACACGGTCTGTCTTTTTGAGTTTTGAAGCAGTCTTTACCTGATAAAGTCATGTTAGGACATGTCAGTTGTCCCGTGAGAGCTTTTGGGCCGAACCCACTAAGGTGTTTCAGATGCCAAACTTATGGTCATGTTTCAGCAGTGTGTAGGAGTGCATAGGACAAAAAAAATGGTGTCAACTGTGGGGGTGCCCATGTTGCTGGGGATCAGAAGTGCCCGGTGCAAGAGAGACCAGTTGAGGTTGTCAGGGTCAGAGTAGAACAGAAGGTATCATATGCTGAGGCAGTGAAGAGAGTAGTGGAGAATGGGTCAAGTGTGAGCAGTAGGCCAATACATAGTGATATGAATTTGTGCTTTGGTAAGGTTGGCTTCTTAGCGTTCATTGCCATGGTTATCAACTGTGCCACAGTAATGGTACGTAAATCACAGAAAATAGCTGTTGTGGTGGCAGCTGCAGAGAAGTACTTGGGTGTACAAGGTTTACAGCAAAAGAGACCAGGTGTGTTATTTAAAAAAAAAATGATTTCACCTTTATTTAACCAGGTAGGCTAGTTGAGAACAAGTTCTCATTTACAACTGCGACCTGGCCAAGATAAAGCATAGCAGTGTGAACAGACAACAACACAGAGTTACAAATGGAGTAAACAATAAACAAGTCAATAACATAGTAGAAGAAAAAAAAGTTCATCTATATACAATGTGTGCAAAAGGCATGAGGAGGTATGCAATAAATAGGCCATAGGAGCGAATAATTACAATTTAGCAGATTAACACTGGAGTGATAAATCATCAGATGATCATGTCCAAGTAGAGATACTGGTGTGCAAAAGAGCAGAAAAGTAAATAAATAAAAACAATAAGGGGATGAGGTAGATAAATAGTCCAGTACAAAAAAAAAGTATGGATGTATGTACTTGTAAGTCGCTCTGGATAAGAGCGTCTGCAAAATGACTTAAATGTAAATGTAAATAAATTGGGTGGGCTGTTTACAGATGGACTATGTACAGCTGCAGCGATCGGTTAGCTGCTCAGATAGCAGATGTTTAAAGTTGGTGAGGGAAATAAAAGTCTCCAACTTCAGCGATTTTTGCAATTCGTTCCAGTCACAGGCAGCAGAGAACTGGAAGGAAAGGCCAAATGAGGTGTTGGCTTTTGGGATGATCAGTGAGATATACCTGCTGGAGCACGTGCTACGGGTGGGTGTTGTTATCGTGACCAGTGAACTGAGATAAGGCAGAGCTTTACCTAGCATGGACTTAGATGACCTGGAGCCAGTGGGTCTGGCGACGAATATGTAGCAAGGGCCAGCCGACTAGAGCATACAGGTCGCAGTGGTGGGTGGTATAAGGTGTTTTAGTAACAAAACGGATGGTGCTGTGATAAACTGCATCCAGTTTGCTGAGTAGAGTATTGGAAGCTATTTTGTAGATGACATCGCCGAAGTCGAGGATCGGTAGGATAGTCAGTTTTACTAGGGTAAGTTTGGCGGCGTGAGTGAAGGACGCTTTGTTGCGAAATAGAAAGACGATTCTTGATTTGATTTTGGATTGGAGATGTTTAATATGAGTCTGGCAGGAGAGTTTACAGTCTAGCCAGACACCTAGGTATTTATAGATGTCCACATATTCGAGGTCGGAACCGTCCAGGGTGGTGATGCTAGTCGGGCGGGCAGGTGCAGGCAGCGAACGGTTGAAAAGCATGCATTTGGTTTTACTAGCGTTTAAGAGCAGTTGGAGGCCACGGAAGGAGTGTTGTATGGCATTGAAGCTCATCTAGAGGTTAGATAGCACAGTGTCCAAGGAAGGGCCAGAAGTATACAGAATGGTGTCGTCTGCGTAGAGGTGGATCAGGGAATCGCCCGCAGCAAGAGCAACATCATTGATATATGCAGAGAAAAGAGTCGGCCCGAGAATTGAACCCTGTGGTACCCCCATAGAGACTGCCAGAGGACCGGACAACATGCCCTCCGATTTGACACACTGAACTCTGTCTCCAAAGTAGTTGGTGAACCAGGCAAGGCAGTCATCAGAAAAACCGAGGCTACTGAGTCTGCCGATAAGAATATGGTGATTGACAGAGTCGAAAGCCTTGGCCAGGTCGATGAAGACGGCTGCACAGTACTGTCTTTTATCGATGGCGGTTATGATATCATTTAGTACTTTGAGCGTGGCTGAGGTGCACCCGTGACCGGCTCGGAAACCGGATTGCACAGCGGAGAAGGTACGGTGGGATTCGAGATGGTCAGTGATCTGAAGACCTTAGATAGGCAGGGCAGGATGGATATAGGTCTGTAACAGTTTGGGTCCAGGGTGTCTCCCCCTTTGAAGAGGGGGATGACCGCGGCAGCTTTCCAATCCTTGGGGATCTCAGACGATATGAAAGAGAGGTTAAATGAGTCATGTCCTCCCCAGGCCATCAGCCTGTTGTAGGATCAGTTGGGGTTAAAGTAGTGAAATGGGGTGGTGTTTTTTTTAATTTTAATTAAGTAATATATAGGTTTAATGTTAGTTGGTGGTGCATTAAAATGTACCCCTTTTAATTTTTGTATCACAAAATATAACGTGGTCGACCACACACTCCCGTACAGTAGGTGGCGGCATGCACAAACAAAATGTGGAACGCTGTGATAACAAAGAAGACCAAGAACCATTTCCACGTCAGCTTTTTTATTATTTAGACGTTCAATAACACATACTTAAACCATGTAGTCTTGAATTCACGTTGGAGACAAGATTTGGTTGATATGTTATCTAGGTAAAACTAGCTAGCTGCTAACAATGGCTAGCTGTGTGGGTTTTCACACTGAAATAGCCTCCATTATGGAGGTGCTAGCGAATGCAGCCGTGGCAGAAATCTGTAAACTCGTAGACGACGACTATGCAGTGTTTCGTTTGGAAGTAACTCAAAGCCAGAAAGAAAACAGGGCATTGCGGAGGAAACTACAGCTACTGGAACTGAAGGTGACACGGGAGCGCGCAGAGAGGACAATACGAGATCGTGTCCTCGCCAGTCGGCCCAGTAGTGTCAAGATCCTCGACCGATACAAAGGAATGGCAAGAGGTACATTTTGGCAGGCCGATGCGGCACGGCCTGTCGCGGTTCTTCTCAGTGCCTGTCGACCCGTTCGCCTCTGTACATATGTTGAGGTGTTACCCAGATGTGTGTCTTGGTCAGTTTTTGGGTAGTATGCAATAATTCTCCAGATTTACTTAGCTATCTTGTGCAAAGAAGAGCCAATATCATAGTATAGGTATTGTACAGTCATTGCAACTCAAACCATAGAGATCCTATTGTACTCACCGTGTGTTGGCACGCACCATGTAATCCTATTGGCTACTGTTCATGGCTATTTCACATATAGTGGGCATGCGTCTGGTGATTGTCTTCATTTGCTTGATGGTTAACGAAACGGGATTAAAGCACTGCTTATCTTGTGCCAAAGCTAAGCATTCTAACACGTACTAACGAACCGGTATACCCGTAGCTAGTTGCTACTGAACTCACACAGCACAGTGTGAATATCTTAACTTGTGGAAGGTAATTAACAGCATCAACAAGAGTATTCCTTGTGGCATCATTGTAACCCACGCATCATATAAAAGATGACCCACAGCAAAATTCTAACCAGATAATTGATTTACTGCATTTCCTATTCTTTATTCATTGATTTACTTACTGTGATGCATGGAACATAATACATCAATCTATAAATAGTATATCAATAAGTTATGAGAAGTGTTACCTTACATCCTTGCCAATTCTAGACAGTGTCTATAGTGTACAATATTCCGTTGCATTGACTGTAGCTAACCTAACCCCCCCATCTCTCAGGTGAAGGACATCTTACTGGAGGCCACAGGATCTTTGTGAAGCCAGCAGGACACTATACATGGAGAGATGACCAACCAATCACTGTTGATGAGGGGAGTGGAACCTCAACCCAGCACGTTATTGTGATAGAAGTTAGTGCAATAGTGTTGCATTAAAAATGAGTTACTTTGTAGATCAAATGTGGATGGTTTATAACAGAAAGGCTTTCCTCAGCTATTCACTTGCTTACATTTACATCCTAATATATCTGCCATAGGGTAGGTTGTGACTTCCCTATGACATTGTTATCCAATTCAACCCATGTACTGATAATAACCTCCTCTCATCTTGTGTCAGTCTGCAGATGGAGAAGCTGCAGGTCCCGGGGTCAAGCAGGAAAGGTCTGAAGGAGAAGTGGACCCACGGCGCAGCAGAGACATCCAGACTGGAGCGGCAGGAGAGCCCTCTGTAGCCACGGAGGACACCGCCCCAGAGCCTCCCAGGACACAACGCAGCATCACGGAGGTCAGTGGAATGCCAAACACTGTCCTCAAGTCAGAGACGGACACAGAGACTTAAACTTTAACACACAGGCTCTTACACAGAGGATCTGACCACAGATTAGACCCAGAGAGACTGGGCCTGGGGAGACTGGGCTGTCCTCATGCTCCCGGCTTGGAGTATTTACCGGTATTTCATCAGAGCCAAAGGATGGTCCATACCCGTGGGGATGGCTATGGTGATGCGTTAAACACTGGTGGTAATGATCCCTCTTGTTCTTACGCTACAGAGATAAAAAAACCTAGACTTGATGCCCGCATGAAAATTAAATTAGCATTAAAAAAAAAATCCCATCAAAATCTTTTTAAGTTAGAGACATCATATTTTTAGTGTATGGGCTGCGTCGCAATCCACCACATCCGCCAATCCGCCTTTCGTATCTGCAGTGGAAGGTGGCCGAGCTACAGCGGTGTTTGTTAGACCATGAGACATCTCTCAAATTGGTTTTCTCACAAAAACGTCTATAGTGTCCAAACCTGACCATAACCAGACACTCCAGTACAATCAAGTAGCTTCTCAACCAAATTTGTGGCAACTGTTGTGAAAAAGGTATTGAAACTATCAGCTACCACTTCCTTGTCAAATTGTATTGACCTCCAGACCAACGCTTTTACAATTTGCATTCTTCCCATCACTATGTTTAGTGACTGCCACAACTTCCTATTTTCACAAATTTTACCTCATCTGACTAGATTTGTTCCTTAGGGTTATGTGTCTATTTAGAGCCTCTTCATCTTCGGTACTGTTATATTCTTGAAAATAAGTTTTTCTTGATTTAATTGCCTCAATGATTTCCTGATTCATTCAAGGTTCAGTTCTTTAATTCTAACAGTTTTCCATGGAGGCAAAGTATCCACAATGCTTAAGAAACATTTGGTCAAATAGTTCTATCCTGTTTATTTTTAACAAAACCACCAAAAAAAAATCTTTATTTTAGTTTTTCATATTTTATAATCCATATCTAGACATGTAAGTACCGGGTCCCAGTTAACTTTACTCAATTGGTCAATAAATGCATCTTTGTTATCATGTTTCAGATATCTCACAGTTATTGTGTCATAACAGTTAGAGATGTTTTATTTTTACCTTGTGCAGTAAATTATAGAAGGATCACTAATCCCATAGGGAATGACACCACTTTGAGACATCTTAGATTTATCAGACACCAAGATCAAATCTATGAATGTTTGCGTGTGGGCTCCTTTTTATCAGTTGATGCAAAACAAATATCCTGCAAAAATTCCTAAAAGCTTTAAATAACTGTTATATCCAATGTTCCAATATAGCCTAGTTTGTTAAGTAGTTTACAGAAATGAAATAACAAAATCTAGGCCTAACCCATTTTTGCAGTATAAGTAATGCATGGCTTGCACCTTCAGAAAGTATTCATACCCATAATCTTTTCACGTATCTATTTTCAAAGGATAAAGCTAAGAACATTAACTTCATAGTTAAGAACACTTCAACAATATGGAAGAAAGTGGAACGTATTCTACAAGAACCAATATCACTCACTAACAACCCTAAGGTCAAATGCTGTATTATCTAAATGTTGAAAGTGCGTCGGCAATGGAGAGAAACAAAATGGTGCAGTTTGAGGCCATGTGGTAGAGAGTGATGTGTGCCCTGGAGATGGGGGTATGAGCAGATGGGTCTGGGTAGGGGTGATGTTTGTGGGTGTTTTGTATTGTAAAAATATGTCTTACAAAAAAACAAATATTAATACCCCTTGACTTATTCCACATTTAGTTGTGTTACAGCCTGAATTCAAAATTCATTAGATTCTTTTCCTCACCCACACAGAATACCCCATAATGACAAAGTGAAAACATGTTTTTTGAAATTTTAGCAAATGTATTAAATTAAATACAGAAATGAAATTTACATAAGTATTCACACCCAGCCTTTAGCTACCCTCAACCCCTCTCATCTATCTCTGAACACCATCCAGTCCCAGCCTTCAGCTACCCTCAGCCCCTCCCATCTATCTCTGAATACCATCCAGTTTTGATTTCTAGCTGCCATATATTTTTCCGCTGTGATGTTTTACAAAAGTTCTGAACCTTTCAATTCTCAGTTTCTACATAATGTAAATTAAACACCTTTGCTAAGAGTATTTATGATCGATTGACTGACTTGTCAAATAGCACTGCTGGGTGATTTGATGAGTAAGCGACAAAGTAAATGTTGCATTTTTTTCAGCCATTCCTGAACCTGCAACCAGCTACCAAAATGAAGTGATCTAATGATTCTGTCTTTTCGCAGGAAAATCTTCAGAGATGGGATGGTTGTATCCCCCATATATATATATAACATTCTATTGGTTGCAAGAATTTTGGATAATAATTTAAATTGAAAAACAAAGTTTTAAATCCGGCGTCGTTTTGTGTATCCGTTCATAAACCATGTGCCATGGAATCGGTACATCGAAAATAGTTGGGAGGACATTTTGCAGCCTGTATTGTGCAGCTGTACATTTTTAGGTCCTTAAATGAAACTGGTATACTTTATTTCTCACAATTTTCTTTAACCAATTTTGGTCCTTACTTTCTCCCCTTTCCACTTGCCTCCTCCATTTTTGCGGTAATGCTGCAATCATTTGGTTGTAATTTTGGATAGAGCAGACATTTCCATATATTTATGTAAACTGCATGTGTGACAACTCCACCAGTCCTATTAATGATGTAATTTACAAAGATTATACAGTAAAAAAAAAAAAATAATCAATTTTTGTTTTAATCAATTAGTATATTTGAGTTTAACCATAATAAACTATATATACAAATGTATGTGGACACGCCTTCAAATGAGTGGATTCGGCTATTTCGGCCACACCCGTTGCTTACAGGTGTATAACATCGAGCACACAGCCATGCAATCTCCATAGACAAACATTGGTAGTAGAACGGCCTTCCTGAAGAGCTCAGTGACTTTCAACGTGGCACCATCACAAGATGTCACCTTTCCAACAAGGCAGTAAAATTTCTGCCCTGCAAGAGCTACCCCGGTCAACTGTAAGTTATGTTATTGTAAAGTAGAAACGTCTAGGAGCAACAACGGCGCAGCCACAAAGTGGTAGGCCACAGAAGGGGACCGCCGAGTGCTGAAGAGCGTAGCGTGTAAAAATTGTCTGTTCTCGGTTGCAACACTCACTACAGAGTTCCAAACTCTCTCTGGAAGCACCGTCAGCACAATAACTGTTCATTGGCAGCATCATGAAATGGATTTCCATGGCCGAGCAGCCGCACACAAGCCTAAGATCACCATTCGCAATGTCAAGCGTTGGCTGTAGTGGTGTAAAACTTGCCACCATTGAACTCTGGAGCAGTGGAAACGCGTTCTCTGGAGTGATGAATAACACTTCACCATCTGGCAATCCGATGGATGAATCTGGATTTGGCGGATGCCAGGAGAACACTACTTGCACCAATGCATAGTGCCAAATGAGAAGTTAGGAGGAGGAATAATGGTCTGGGGCTGTTTATCATGGTTCCAGCGAGGCCTCTTAGTTCCAGTGAAGGGAAATCTTAACGCTACAGCATACAATGACATTCTAGACGATTCTTTGCTTCCAACTTTGGGGAAGGCCCTTTCCTGTTTCAGCATGACAATGCCCGCGTGCACAATGCGAGGTGCATACATCAATAGTTTGTTGAGATCGGTGTGGAAGAACTTGACTTGCTTTAACCCATTTTATAAGAGATTCTCCTAAATTAAACTAGTCCAGGCATTTATATATAAATTCCAGTCGTACTTTATCAAAGGCCTTTCTCACGATTTTTCATAGTGTTCTATTGTTTCCAGTACTTGTCTTACAGTGCTTTTGGAAAGTATTCAGACCGCTTGATTTTTTTCCACATTTTTGTTACGTTACAGCCTTATTCCAAAATCGATTAAATTGTTTTTTTTCTATCATCAACCTACACACAATACTCCATAATGACAAAGCGAAAACAGGTTTTTAGATGTTTTTGCACATATATTAAAAATGTAAAACCGATACCTTATTATTCAGACCCTTTGCTATGAGACTCAATTGAGCTCAGGTGCATCCTGTTTCCATTGATCATCCTTGAGATGTTTCTACAACTTGATTGGAGTCCACCTGTGGTAAATTCAATTGATTGGACATGATTTGGAACGGCACACACCTGTCTATATAAGGTCCCACAGTTGATATGGCTTGTTTTTTGCTCTGACATGCACTGAGGTCAAAGGAATTGTCCGTAAGAGCTCCGAGACAGGATTTTGTCAAGGCACAGATCTGGGGAAAGGTACCAAAAAATGTCTGCAGCATTGACGGTCCAAGAACACAGTGGCCTCCATTATTCTTAAATGAAAGAAGTTTAGAACCACCAAGACTCTTCCTAGAGCTGGCTTCCCGGCAAAACTGAGCAATCGGGGGAGAAAGGCCTTGGTCAGGGTGGTGACCAAGAACCCGATGGTAACTCTGACAGAGCTCTAGAGTTCCTCTGTGGAGATGGGAGAATCTCCCAGAAGGACAACGATCTCTGCAGCACTTCACCAATCAGGCCTTTATGGTAGAGTGGCCAGACGGAAGCCACTCCTCAGTAAAAGGCACATAACAGCCCGCTTGGAGTTTGCCAAAAGGAACCTAAAGGACTCTCAGACCATGAGAAACAAGATTCTCTGGTCTGATGAAACCAAGATTGAACTCTTTGACCTCAATGTCAAGCGGCACGTCTGGAGGAAACCTGACACCATCCCCACGGTGAAGCATGGTGGTGGCAGCATGCTGTGGGGATGTTTTTCAGAGGCAGGGACTTGGAGACTAGTCAGGATTGAGGGGAGAGATGAACGGAGCAGAGTACAGAGAGATCCTTGATGAAAACCTGCTCCAGACCTGGGCGAAGTTTCATCTTCCAACAGGACAACAACCCTAAGCACACAGCCAAGACCATGCAGGAGTGGCTTCGGGACAAGTCTTTGAATGTCCTTGAGTGGCCCAGCCAGAATCCGGACATCAACCCAATCTCTGGAGAGACCTGAAAATAGCTGTGCAGCGATGCATACAACCTGACAGCTTGAGAGGATCTGCAGAGAAGAATGGGAGAAACTCCCCAAATACAGGTGTGCAAAGCTTGTAGTGTCATTACCAGGAAGACTCGAGGCTGTAATCACTGCCAAAGGTGATTCAACAAAGCAAAAAGGGTCTGAATACTTATGTAAATGTGATCTGTTTTTTAAATGTTTTATTTCTAAAAACCCGTTTTTGCTTTGTTATTGTGTGTAGATTGATCAGGGGGGAAAAACACTTTAATCCATTTTAGAATAAGGCTATAAAGTAACAAAATGTGAAAAGTCATGGGGTCTGAATACTTTACAAATGCACTGTATTATTTCCATTGTATTGTCCATGTAAAACCTGTCTAATTAGGATGAATAATGACCTACAATACCTTTTTTAAATTCTATGCGCTATGCATTTGCTAGGATTTTGTCATCACAACACTGGAGTGTAAGGGGTCTCCAGTTTTTTAGGTGGACTCAATCTTTATATTCACCATCTGGATCCTGTTTCAGTAATAGTTAAATAAGACATTCTTGCAGAGTATCTGGTCATCTTTATAGGAGTGGTTAAAACATGTTAATAACAGACCTTGGAGTAAATACATTTTTGGGGGGATATACTTCAACTGGTATGTCATCCAGCCATAGAGTTTTCCCAGACTTGAGACTTTAATTGCATCTATTATTTCCTCCTCTAATTACGCCTTCACATTAGTCTTTCTGTATAACTGTTAATTTAATACTATTAATAGAAAACTAATCTTACAATTAACTTCCTTTAGTTGAAATGGAGGAAACTGAAATGGAAACATATGCTTAAAGTACTTTCCTTCCTCTTAAAATATTGTTTGGTGAGTCATTGAATACGTTATTTGTAACAAATTTCTATAAAATAGTTTTGGTAGCATTTCAATGTCGAAGATAAAAATGTTATTTGGTGCATTTTTCCCGATATTCCATCCAGTTCGGTTTATTTTTACAATATATTACACTTGGTCTTTCTTGAATACGTTCCTCCATATATTTTTGTTTTTCCTCTAACTTACTCTGAGCCTCTATGGTACTGTTTTTATAGCTATTTATCTCTACTGTTAGTTCCTCTATTTTCTTTTTCAGATGAACTCTTTTGACCTAAAATGTTTTTGTTGAATTGCATTCCCTCTTAAAAGTGTCCCATACAATAAGGGGACATGCTCTACCTATGTTATGTACGAAAAAGTAAGTTATTCTGTCTTGGTTAAAAACAATTTGTCATCCAGTAGGCTTAGTGGAGTGCTACAGCAAAAACCAAAATGTGGACTCTTTGGGGTCCAGAGAACCGAGTGTGGGAACCGTTGGATTAGGCTAAGATCAACATACTGTATGTTCTTGTATAAAACCACAGTGGCACATTTCCTATTGCCACAGATGGCCTAATAACAAGGTCCCGGAGTCCATATTCATCAACCATTTCCCCAATCTCTGGGGCCAAAAGATTGCATATCTGCCCCCCAGTCATGCACAACTATTGTCCTCATAAGATTGAATACTTTCTTATATTTAGTCTCAATACATGTAATATGACATCTCCATGTAAGCTTTTCATCAAACCATAGCCCCAAATACTTAAATTCTGCAACCCCTTTCAATCATTGTCCATATAATCGAACACTGACACCTTCCTTTGTCTTTTTGTTAGCAAACAAGATTTGGATACAGATAACTTGAAACACCATGATAAGGATCATTCCTCTACTGCTAAAACAGCTCCTTGCCTTTTATCTATTACAATGGCACCATCATCTGCATATAAGGCCGCCACTATACCCTGTATCAACGTGAATAATGGTGCTACCCTGTGGAGTTACATTTTCCACCTTATATTCTCTTTATAACTCCGATCCCAACCTGACCTGGAAGGTTCGGTCAAACAAGAAATCCAGTTGTACATTCTCCCACCTATACACACATTCAATTGAACCAGTAGCCGTTCCCTCCACATTGTATCAAATGCTTTTCTATGTCAAAATATACAATTGACATCACTTCCTTCATTGCCAAAGCTTTGGTCACTGCAGTACTAATTGTAACCAATACATGAAGGATAGTCCTTATTTTTCTTAATACACTCTGAGATGGACTTAATAGATCCCTATGTTCCAGATAATACAACAATCTACCCACAATCAACTTTTCCATTAGTTTACAGAGATTTTATGCAAGTGCAATTGGTCTATTACTTCTCTGCGTTATGGATCCCTTTTACTGGATAATTTTCCTAAACACATGCTGAATTGCAGGGCGCAAAATATTACTAAAAATATTTATAATCATGCAATCACAAGTGAAATATACCAAAACACAGCTTAGCTTGTTGTTAATCCACCTATCGTGTCAGATTTTGAAAATATGCTTTACAGAGAAAGAAATCCAAGCTTTTGTGAGTATCAATCAATGCTGGAACAGCTAGCCCCAAATTAGCATGGTCACGAAAGTCAGAAAAGCAATAAAATTAATCGCTTACCTTTGATAATCTTCGGATGTTTTCACTCACGAGACTCCCAGTTACACAACAAATGTTATTTTTGTTTGATAAATATCACTTTTATAACAAAAATAAAAATAATACGAAAACAAAATAATAATTACAGGATAAGCTATTTCTCATATCTCAGATCTCAGAATCTCTTAGGTTGACTATCTTTTGCATGCCTTGATTTATTTTGTTACTAGATGGGTTTTTTAAGCATAATTTATTTGATACTTTCAAGATGTTTAAAGCAGGCAGATGTTCAAAGCAGGCAGAGGTTCTTTTGGTCCTATGCAGTGTCTCTGTTTCCCATCTTCATCGCTTGTAGAATCAAGGTTTTTATATAAAGGTTAGTGTGTGTGTCTTGCTATGCAATGTTTATTAATATGGACATATTGTTCTTGTTTTATGTTCAGAAAACCAAAGCCTCGTTCCGTTCGTCGAAAATTCTAAAAAGTATCCGTAATTGTCGTAGAATTTTTTTAATTTTATAATCAATCCTCAGGTTGTTTTTAACAAACATAATCGATAATATTTCAACCGGACCGTAACCTACTCATTAAGAGAGAAAAATAAAATGGAGCGCTACCCTCTCGCGCGCAGGAACTAATCCGAGGACACCTGACTACTTTTGAAAAATCTCGCTCATTTTTCAAAATAAAAGCCTGAAACTATGTCTAAAGCCTGGTCACCGCCTGAGGAAGCCATTGGAAAAGGAATCTGGTTGATACCCCTTTAAATGGAAGAAAGATGGGCCAGGAAACACAGATAAAAAAATATATCACTTCCGGGTTAGATTTTCTCAGGTTTTCACCTGCAGAATCAGTTTTGTTATACTCACAGACAATATTTTGACAGTTTTGGAAACTTTGGAGTGTTTTCTATCCTAATCTGTAAATGATATGCATATTCTACGATCTGAACCTGAGAAATAGTCCATTTACCTTGGAAACGTTATTTTAAAAAAATTTTTTTTTTTTTTTAAATCATACCCCTAGCGTCAGGACTGGATGGATCTTTACCAGGCTTCAGCTGATTTCTTTTTACCCACAACATATTTATGTCCAGCATGATGGGTTTAAAAATTATGAAGTCATTCTATAACTACAGTATAGGACTCAAATGTAGTGGGGATGTTGAGTGTGTTTATTATCTCTGTGTGTGTATGTCTGTGTAATCTGCATCACCTCTCTCTTCCAGGAGGAGGAGGATCCAGAGGTGCTGCTGGTGAAGGAGGAGGGGTATGAGGAGGGTCTGGGGAACCCTGAGGGGACCATGGTCATAGAGGACAACCAGACTACACCTCCTGAACCCACAGAGCAACCAGCTGAGCAGCACAGGACCACACACAGTCTCACTGAAGTGAGCCAACTATGAACTACTGGCTGAATAGTATTAGGTCAGGGCCTGTTTTCAAAAAGCATTAGTGCTGATCTAGGATCGGTTTTGCCTTCTAGATCATAATGAATAAGACTACATAGACAGGTAGGGAACTGATCCTTGATCAGCACTTATACTCTGGATACTGGCCCAGGTCTTGATTATTTTTGCTTTTAGTGTGGGACCATGCCTTTTAATTATCACACCATTAAAGAGTGTCAAGTAATAAAATTAACATGTTTGCATAGTACTCATAGCAGTCCGTCATTGCCCAATCAGAAGATGCTCCGTAGCAGGGTGCTCATGTCATATTTCTTGATCCAACATCCTCTCACTCTGTATCTCTTACAGTCAGTAGACATGGAGGATGGGAAGCCTGATCTGCTTCTGGTCAAAGAGGAGACAATAGAAGACGGACCAGAGAGCATTGATCTGCTGAGTGGAATAAAGATGGGGGTGCAAAGTAAGGGAGAAATACATATAGCCGACATACAGTAATAGATCTTCAACAGCAATTTTCTTCATTCATAAAATGAAATCAATGCAACGTATGTTTACATACAAAAACTTACATTAATGTATGAACTTGACCAGGAAATTGACGACAACTCCATGTTTTTAAAGTCTATTTTCTAACCTCTTCCTACAGGTGGTTGGCTGGAGGCTAACAGAGGAGACTGGGCAGCCATCTTTGATTCCCATACCCAGATGGGTGCAGCCAAGGGCCTGGGGGAGGACATCACTGAGCAGGCCAGGATCACTGGTGACATAGTGGAGGTTAGTGGATGGGACAGCGTCTTCAACTCAGGGCTGGGGAACAACACTGTTAACCACAACCATAAACAGACAGTTGAACACAGAACAACGACCGAACAAAGTCTCCATGACAACAGATTGGCAGAGACCAGGGCAAGGAGTAGATTTGATCGACGGGGAGGTATCCATATTCGGCGGGAGAGAACAGACACAGACTTGGCTAGCTATGCTCCGTCCTGCTCCTATAGTTGTGATTCAGAGAGACTGATGGTGCCTCAGGTTAACCCCCTAACAGTTGCTGCCTTCAGCCTGCCTTCTATAGGATCTATCAACTGGAACATGGACCCTGCAACAACACAGACACTGCCTGACCTTCGTCCTCCTCTCCTTATGTTAAACCAGACCTCAGACAATGTCAGTCCCTCAACAATAAATGGCTATACAAGCCCATTGACAAATGACAGTAGTAACGCTATCAGCAGATCTAATGGCAAAGATAAGCGCTTCTCGTGTTCATTCTGTGGGAAAGCATTCAGTTTCCCCAAACAGGTGGAGATCCATAAGAGGATGCACACAGGGGAGAAACCGTTTGGCTGTACCCACTGTCAGAAGCGCTTTGCTGAAGCTTGTCACCTGAAGAGGCACCAGAGGGTCCACACAGGGGAGAAACCTTTCAGCTGCCACCTGTGCCGGGTCAGTTTCTCCCACTCCTCCAGCCTGAAGAGGCACCAGAGGGTCCACACGGGAGAAACCAAATAGCTTCTGCCACTGTAACAAAAGGTTCTCCCACCAGCACCATCTGAAGATGCACTTGAAGGTCCACACGGGAGAGGGGCCAATCACCTGTACGCAATGAGTTTCTCAGAGAGGAGCTATCTCAGGAAATGCACATGTAACATGTTATGTAGTACTAGTTAGTTTGTTAGTAGTTCATTCTGATGGTTTTGGATGTAGTAGGGAACTGGGTGAGGTGAACTGAGGAAAGAATGAGTATGATGAGGCATGGTTGGTGTGATGGCATCTGTAAAAATGCTTCTCTGATAAAGTGATAACCTTGTCCTGTTATAATGCGGAAATGATAGTGCCTTAATTCATGTTTACTTGACATGAAGATGTGTAATGTTGAACCTTTTCCGAAGTATTCTCAAATAAATGTTCTCAAAGCGAGGGTACCAAATGTACAGGAAGGCAGAGGCTACGAATATGGAGTTTTCATCCCCGCTTCACCCCTCTGGAAAGTTATTTCTCAAATCTAAGGATCCAAATTACCTTCTGCGCATTTGTTATATACTCATGTTCACGTTTCTTTATTTAGTCACCCTCTTCTGGACCCAAAACCAATTTGAGCGATATGATAATGTAGCCGGTCTTTGCCTCATGTCTGAACAGCTGCGATTTGAATGAACGTTCCAAAAATATGTATGAAGGCTACAACCTTCTCTGTCTGGTGTAACGGATATTGCCGTAGCAATAGTCTCAACATTGCATTGGGACAAAACAATTTGCGTTTGATGTGATGATATAATCTTTAAAGTTATGCTTCCATATAGCCAGGAGTCTGCCTCCTGTTTAGCCATTCTTTGTAATGATGATGAAAGAAGAACATTGCTAGACTGTTAAAGACAAATAACTGTTTGTTCTGTTTTGTGTACAAGCGGCAGTGGAGTTACAGAGTGACTCAGCACTGAGCAGCAACTGAAAGGAGAAGGCTAGTAGATCCCGCATGCACAGAAATCTCTGTATTTTTAGCAACAGCAATTTGGGTTCCAGAAAATCCGGAACCGCAGCCACTTGGTTCCAGAAAAAGTAAAGTGTTACCATATTGAGAAATGTTATTCTACTCTTCATGTAATGTTTTGTGCAGTAAAAGTATTGTACTTCACGTTATGCATGTGTGTGACCATTTTGTTGAAATTAAATGCAACATTTACTCTGTACTGACTGACTTGGTTATTTTTATATCATTGCAGGGTCTGAGTTTCAACCGAACCAAAACATTATACTTAATTATTGAATAAACATGTTATGGACATTTTGTTTTAGAAACTCCAATGGCTTCGTATTATTAGTTACTTGAATCACAGTGTTAGATGGGCTTTGTCTGTGATTTAAAAACATTTTGTTTCTGTGTGTACAGCAAAGAGTTTCTTATATAAACCTTTATATGCTCTTCTGTACAATTAGTGTTTACAGTCTGCAGTCAATGTGGACCTGCTGATATCCGGTGTTGCTGGGGGTAGAGACTGGACCTCTGAAGCGGCTGGTCACAAACCCTGGCTCTGGATCAGGAGCCTTCACTTTTCCTTCCCGAGTCGGAACCAGGACCAAACCACAAGGGACAAAAACTCCACCACCACACAGAACCCAACCAGTGGACAGGTGGACTGAACAACCTCAGTCCTGGGACCGAGGCTGCAATCAGGGATCCAGTCCGCAGCCCAGACCCTTCTCTTCACAGTCTCAGTGCAGTGATGAAGCAGTGCTTGGGGCTGATAGACCCTCCTGTTCCTATGATACAAACACCACAGTATCCATGATGAACAGAGCAGGTGACCCTAAGCTTCAGCCTTCAGAGAGTGGTGGGACTTTCAGGAAGTCTGTCTTCTCCAGGATCTCATCTACTGCCTGGTTAATGGGTTAATAGAAGACCTGGACCTGGGTCTAGCCTTCCTCAGTTACCCCACCAATACAGACATAGTCAGGATGGGCGTTCACCGCGAGAGTTACCTAGCCTATAACACAGCACCCAATCTCAACAACACCCAAACAATGGCTAGAGGTCAAGGACGGAGCTCAAAGACTCCTGTTTCTACCTCCCCTGGTGTCATTGGGTTACAACATGGGAGGCCAAGCATTAGGACAGACGCAGACAAGCCGTACACCTGCCCAACGTGTGGGAAGTGCTTCGCTAGGGCAGACTATTTGAGGGAGCACCAGACCGTTCACACCAAGGAGAAGCCCTTCAAGTGCAAACTATGTTACAAGAGCTTCTCCTTCCTGTGTAACCTTACCAGACATAGGAGTGTCCACAACCGGGAGAAATCGTAGCAGTGTAGCTTGAGATGCACACAGGGTATGTCTGGGATAGTTATCATGTGAAGTGTCTTGAGGTAAGAGGGTAATTAACCACATACCCTTCATTAACCCTTTGGTAACTTGTCATTTGAAACAGGCTTGTAAATACCTGTTTTCAGAGAGACAGTAAATCTAGGCTAAAACAAGGACAGTTTAATATTTACCTTACTGAGCTGATGTAGATGGAATAAAGTAATTCTATTGTTTTCTACTCTATTTTTACTATCACACTGTTCTTTCTAAACCAGTGTGCTCTCAGCTTTAAAGATACTTTTCATAGGAGACTTGATGTGTCATGTAATAAGCAGTACCGCATTTCAAAGAACAGCGCGCATAACTTTTTCATTTAACCACACCCTTTGGCGACTATTTAACAGTCGGATTGCCTGGAGATAGAAGCTGTTTTTGAGTCTCTCGGTCCCAGCTTTGATGCACCTGTACTGTCTCCACCGTTTAGATGGTAGCTGGTGAACAGGCCGTGGCTGAGGTCCTTGATGATCTTCTTGGCCTTCCTGTGACACCGTGTGCTGTAGATGTTCTGGAGGGCAGGCAGTGTGCCCCTGGTGATGCGAGGGGCTAACCGCACCACCCTCTAGAGAGCCCTGCGGTTGCGGACGGTGCAATTGCCATACCAGGCGGAGATAGAACTTGACAGGATGCTCTCAATGGTGCATCTTAGGGGCCAGCCTCATGAGGTTGAAGAGGTGCAACACCACACTGTGTGTGGATTGACCATTTCAGGTTGTCAGTGATCTGCATGCCGAAGAACATGAAGTATTTTTTTTTATGGGTCTATTTGTGTTTTTGTATTATGTAGTTCCCCCCCTTTTCTAAAATGTCTATTTTTTTATATGGTTTACCACCCTGTGCAGTAGGTGGCGGTATGCACCTCTAACGATTGTTTACAAACCGCAGTAATACCAAAGAAGAGAACAGTGACCGAGAACATTATCCACGTCACCTTTTTGTGTTATTATTTAGACGGTTATTAACACCATTTAACTGCACAGCATCACATACTTACCCCATAATTCGCGTTGGAGACAGGACTTGGTTGATATGTTATCTAGGTAACGCTAGATAGCTGCTAACAATGGCTAACGGTATGGTTTTTCACACTCAAATAGCCTCCATTATGGAGGTGCTAGCAAATGCAGCCGTGGCAGAGATCTGTAAACTCGTAGATGACGACTATGCAGTGCTTCGTTTGGAAGTAACTCAAAGCCAGAAAGAAAACAGGACATTGCGGAGGAAACTACAGCTATTGGAACTGAAGGTGGCACGGGAGCGCGTCCTTCCAAGTAATGTCAAGATCCTCGACCGATACAGAGGAATTGCAAGAGGTACATTTTGCAGGAAGCTGAGGCTGCTGGGCCTATCGACCCCCTTCCCGTCTGCGCATGTGTGAATTCAGATGTGTTAACCAGAATTGGGTCTTAGTCCATTTTTGGATAGTATGCTATAATTCCACTGATTTATTTAGCTATTTTGCAAAGACAATATCATATTCTAACCAGCTTATTTATTTGCTGCATTTAATATTATTTACTAATTGAAAAGAATGACGCATGGAACATAACCAATCGATCTATAAATTGTACATCAAGAAGTTATGCTTAGTGTTTCATCCTTGCCAATTCGACAGTGAGTACGTTGACATGCACAGTAATAATTGGATATTAAACTGATTATGGCAGTAGGCCGATTATGCAATAATCATGTAAACACACTATCTTAATCAGCATAATGTCCAAATCGAATTAATCGTACGGCAATTAAAATAACCTGGTTTTCTGAGCAATCTTTAATATTATTAGAGCATAATAACACCTTAATCTGCGTTTCAGCTGTGTATTTGATCTGCCATGTGCTAGCACCAGCCGAGAGAGCCTCCCTCTTTTGCGCAAGTGAAGTGAAGCCTGACCGACAGCATAATTGCATCAATTTGCTTAAGTCTGCTGTCAAACATTTTCATTATGCAATCCAACATTTTTTCCTGAATATGTGTGCAACAAAAGTTCAACATTCACCTTTTCCTACTAGTTCTGTCAAGTCTATGCATACAATATGATGCATATGTTGAAGATATCCAATGTGTGCGTGCACCACACAGAACACTGCAACAGCAATGCTGTGAGGCAAACGCTGCGTTCCAATGGGAGTGAATGTACTTCTGTTGTCCCAAAACGCAATGACAATGTTGGTGTAATGGAGGCGTGAGTTATGAACAACTGAATGTAGTTTTCATGTTACAAACTTTACATGTCCGAACTCAATCAAATATCCTTCTAAAAAAAAACATGGTCCTGTGGTAGAACGTTTTATTTTGATTGGCAATTTTCCGCATTCATCGGGTAGCCTGATTTCAGATGTGTCCATATATAGAGGATTATTAGGGAAATCGTTGTTCTTGCAAAACATGTAAATGTTTAATCAAACTCTTATATTAATCTGTACTCTAGTCCAGAGAGGACGTCTAAATAAACAACAAAATGTGGAAAAAGTCAAGTGGTTGTGAATACTTTGAAGGCAGTGTAACTTGTCTAGTCTTGTTAGCTAGGTAGACAGCTTGTTATACAGTAACAGTCAAAAGTTTGGACACACATACTCATTCCTCATTTTCTTTATTTTTACTATTTTCTACATTGTAGAATAATAGTGAAGACATAAATTATGAAATAACACATGGAATCATGTAGTAACCAAAAAAAGTGTTTAACAAATCAAAATATATTTAATATGTGAGAATTCAAAGTAGCCACCCTTTGCCTTGATGACAGCTTTACATAGTCTTGACATTTTCTCAACCAGCTTCACCTGGAATGCTTTAACAACAGTCTTGAAGGAGTTCCTACATATGCTGAGCACTTGTTGGCTGCTTTTCCTTCCTTCTGCCGTCCTACTCATCCCAAACCATCTCAATTGGGTTGAGGTCGGGTGATCTGATGTAGCACTACATTACTCTCATTCTTGTTCAAATAGCACTTACACAGCCTGGAGGTGTGTTGGGCCATTGTCCTGTTGAAATGATAAATGATAGTCCCACTAAGCACAAACCAGATGGGATGGCATATTGCTGCAGAATGCTGTGGTAGCCATGCTGGATAAGTGTGCCTTGAATTCTAAATAAATCACTGACAGTGTCACCAGCAAAGCACCCCCACACCATCACACCTCCTCCTCCATGCTTCACGGTGGGAACCACACATGTCGAGATCCGTTCACCTTTTCGGCGTCTCACAAAGACACAGCGGTTGGAACCAAAAATCTAAAATTTGGACTCATCAGACCAAAGGACAGATTTCCACCGGTCTAATGTTCATTGCTCGTGTTTCTTGGCCCTAGCAAGTCTCTTCTTATTATTGGTGTCCTTGAGTAGGGGTTTCTTTGCAGCAATTCACCCATGAAGGCCTGATCCACGAAGTCTCCTCTGAACAGTTGACGTTGAGATGTGTCTGTTACTTGAACTCTGAAGCATTTATTTGGGCTGCAATCTGAATTGCAGTTAACTCTAATTAATTTATCCTCTGCAGCAGAGGTAACTCTGGGTCTTCCTTTCCTTTGGCGGTCCTCATGTAAACCAGTTTTATGATGGCGCTTGATGGTTTTTGTGACTTCACTTAAAGAAAGTTCTTGACATTTTCCGGATTGACACACCTTCATGTCTTAAAGAAATGATGGGATGTCATTTCTCTTTGCTTATTTGAGCTGTTCTTGCCATAGTAAGGACTTGGTCTTTTACCAAATAGGGCTATCTTCTGTAATACACCCCTACCGTGTCACTACATAACTGATTGTCTCAAATGCATTAAGAAGGAAAGAAATTCCACATATTAACTTTAAACAAGGCAAATTCTTAATTCAAATGCATTTCAGGTGACAACCTGGTTGAGAGAATGCCAAGTGTGCAAAGCTGTTATCAAGGCAAATGGTGGCTCCTTTGAAGAATCTCAAATATAAAATATATTTTGATTTAACCCTTTTTTTGGTTACTACATAATTCCATACATGTTATTTCATAGTTGATGTCTTCACTATTATTCTACAATGTAGAAAATAGTACAAATAAAGAAAAACCCTGGAATGGGTAGGTGCATCAACTTTTGACTGGTATTGTATATGCTGGTTGTTTGCATGCATAACTGATGTTTATAATTGTAAGGGACACTTCCTGTTTTATGGATAATATTTACATTTACAGTGGGTGAGCGCCATTCCTGACAGGCTGATCAGATTCAATAGCAGTCTGAGGCAGATAAGTCAGGATTCTACCTTTGTAGGCAGTTTCATAGCTGATGCTTTTTGCAGGCAGACTAGCAGTCAGTGCATTATGAATATGATCAAGACTGGGTGGGCTCTATTCCTGGGGGCTGATCAGATTCATTAGCCGCCTCAGACGCTGATAAGACAGGATGCTGCCTAGTAGGCTGCCTGCAAGGAGCATTACATATGAAACCGCCTCCAAGGCAGCATTCTGACTTATCAGCCTCTGAGGCTGAAATTGAATCTGATCAGCCTGTCAGGAATGGAGCTCACCCACTGTAAATGTAAATATTATCCACAAAACATTATTCCGCTAATAGTTATATACATATCAGTTATGCAAGCTAACAACCAGAGTTGATAACAAGCTAGCTTGCTAACAAGACTATGTAGCTAACTAGCTAGCTCACAAGGCTAGAAAAGTTAGCTGCATTGTTCCTTGCATGCTATTGACTGTGGTCTTGGGGGTGACATGCAGCCTGGGAGACAGTGTTGCCATTGTTCAGGGCTTAAATGCCCCGCATTGCGATCAACCACAGGGCTTCTTGATGAAGTGGTTATCGTGCATCTGAACAAATTAATGGATAATGTGTGGTACTTTTGATTATCTCGTGATCTCGACAAAATATCTTATGTCGTGATCAAGAGAAGTCGTGATCTTGAGGGAGCTATTTAATTTATTTATATGTCCTCTCTGGACTTCCGTAAATCTGACTATCCACAATAATCACATTATTGTATTATTGTGTGTATGTAACTGTACACGGTGTCAAAACTGTCAATAGTGTACGATATAGCTTTGAGCATTGACAGTACCTAACTTAACCACCTCTTTCCCCCCAATCACTCTCAGGTGAAGGACATTTTACTGGAGGCCACAGGATCTTTGGGAAGCCAGCGGGACACAATACATGGAGACATGACCAACCAATCACTGTTGATGAGGGGAGTGGAACCTCAACCCAGCACGTTATCGTGATAGAGGTCAATGTAAAAGTATTACATCAAAATTACAGTACATCAAATGTGGCCAGTTTATTTCAGAAATGCTCCCCTCAGCTATTCACTTGCTTACATGTACATCCTCATTTATCTGCCATAGAGGAGCTTGTGAGACTTCCTTACTACATTGTTATCCAATTAAACTTATGTACCGGTAATAACCACCTCTCTTGTGTCAGTCTGCAGATGCAGAGGCTGCAGGTCCTGGGGTTAAGCAGGAGAGGTCTGAAGGAGAGGGAGACCCAGGGCAAAGCAGAGACATCCAGCTTGGAGCAGCTGGAACGCCCCCTGTAGCCACGGAGAACCCCACCACTGCCCCAGCACCCCCCAGGACCCGATGCAGCATCATGGAGGTCAGTGGCACGCCGAACGCCGCCCTCAAGTCAGAGACAGACACAGAAACAGAGACTTTAACGGGGCTATTACGACTGGACTGTCCTGCTCCTCGCTCAGAGAATTTACTTCATGGGAACCTAAGCCCAAGGACAGTTCTGTCCCATCGGGACTCAGGTGATGCGTTACAGACTGGCAATGATCCATCCTGTTCATATGCAGCAGAGACAGAGATGATACCTGCTGACATGCCTGTGGGCTTAGATACACAGACTAATCTAATGAGAGGAGACTGGAACCAGTACAGTAGTAGTGTATACTCTGAAGGGTCTCTAGATAAGAAAGGAGAGGGCCTGATCGTAGATGAGGTGACTGTGAAAGTGGAGGATGACGCTCCTCTGACATGGAATGAAGACCAGACTCATTTAGGAGGACACTCGCAGGGCAACACTAGTGACTTCTTAGACTACAGGGAAAGCTTAGAGACCAATCTAAATGTGTTCAGGGATCGTGACCCAGTATCCACGTTGATGGGACCTTCTGATTCACACGGCTGCGTCCTTTTTGATCAGGTGCTGAACTCAAATGACAGGACTAGGGCCCAGGCTCAGGGAGTGGGAGCAACATCGGACAATAGTAAAGAGAAACGGTTTCTCTGCATGTTCTGTAACAAAGGCTTCAGCTGCTCCCAGAAGGTGGAGATCCACCAGAGGGTCCACACAGGAGAGAAACCATACAGCTGTACCCAGTGTGATATGCGATTTGCTGAGGCTGGCAGCCTGAAGAGGCACCAGAGGGTCCACACAGGGGAGAAACCCTTCAGCTGTATCCAGTGTCATATGCGCTTTTCCCACTCGTCCAGTCTGAAGAGGCACCATAGAGTCCACAATCCTACAGCTGCCCCCAGTGTGAGAAGAGGTTCTCCCACCAGAACCAGGTGAAAATGCAGCCTAAGGTCCACACGTGAGAAAGGCCGTTCGCCTGTACCCACTGCAGGAAGAGGTTTTCAGAGAGGAGCTACCTCAGGATACACCAGCAGAGTAACCATTCCACTCGATAGCTTCTGACGTTTAGCTCAAACCCTGTATTAAAGACAAAGCTTTATTTTTATTGTTGTCAGCCGAAAAGACCCACAGATGCATTTGGAATTAAGAAATTAACAGATTTCAGTGTAAAATATTCCTGGGTAGAATATTTCATCGAGACATTGTGTGATATATAAGCCTAAAATGTCTGTTACATATTGTGTTTGTACTGTGTAGGCTATATGATGTTCACAAATGCCTATTTCATTACTTCCATTCATCTACTTTCCCAAGATACTTTTAATGGTCAAATCTATGCGGTTTATCAAATTGATGGAGATTTTTAGTTTAGACATGTGTATGTGTGGTTTTCATATGGTGTATTTAACACTTGTTTACTTAATAAATACAAAATGGACCTTTTCATTCTTAGACTTTCATTGAGACTCGTTTTGGCCCTGTACCCCAGCACTTTGGATTTGAAAATGACTTAGGTTAATATGTAGACTGTCAGCTTTTATTTGAGCGTATGTAGTTTCATCCATATAACCTTTTAGAAATTACAACACTTTTGGTACATAGTCCCCCCTTTTTAAAGGACCAAACGTATCAGGTCAAATTCACTTAAGTGTATTAAAGTAGTCAAAAGTTTAGTTTTTGGTCCCATATTCCTAGCACGCAATGATTACATCAAGCGTCTGACTCTAAAAAATTATTGGATGCATTTGCTGTTTGTTTTGGTTGAGTTTCAGATTATTTCATGCGTCTAACTTTAGCACTCATTATTCAAGATTCATTCAAGACTATCTGTAATTATGGTAGCATCCACATTAATGGAGAAGTGTTGAAACACAACCAAAACAAACAACAAATGCATCCAACAAGTTTGTAGTCACAAGCTGGATGTAGTCATTAGAGCACGATGAGCCAAGTAAACGCCCCCTGGACAAAACCTTCTCTAACCCGGACGACGCTGGGCCAATTGTCCGCCACCCTATAGGACTATAGGACTCCCGATCAGGGCCGGTTGTGATACAGCCCGGGATCAAACCCGGGTCTGTAGTGACACCTCTAGCACTGCTCCACTCGGGAGGCCAAAATGGGACTTTTCATTTGAAGACTTTTAGACCCACATACTAACAAACACCTGCTGTACACGTCAAAATAGTTTAGTCAGGTTTGTCTGATGGTTACTTATCATAGCCGACTTATATTTACCCACAACGTTATATTTATGTCCACCATGATGGGTTTAAAAACGATGTCATTCTGTAACTACAGTGTAGGACTCAGACGTAGTGAGGATAGCTAAACACTCGATGTTGAACGAGTGACTATTATCTGTATGTGTGTGTGTACGTACCTGAGGGAGTGTATGTCTGTAATCTGTATCACCTGTCTTTTCCAGGAGGAGGAGGGTCCAGAGGTGCTGCTGGTGAAGGAGGATTGGTGTGAGGAGGGTATGGGGAACCCTGAGGGGACCATGGTCATGGAGGACAACCAGACTACACCTCCTGAACCCACAGAGTGTCACAGGTGAGCCCATCCAGGTCTTGATTAATTTTGTCTTAAGTGTGGGTCCATGCCTTTTGATTGATAAAATCATTAAAGTGTCAAGTAATCAAATCAAACTGTATTTGTCACGCGCTTCGTAAACAACAGATGTAGACTAACAGTGAAATGCTTACTTACGGGTCCTTCCCAACAATGCAGAGAGAAAAATGACTAGCATGTTTGCATAGTACTCATAGCAGTCCCTCATTGCCCAATCAGAAGATGCTCCATAGCAGGGTGCTCATATCAGATGTCTTGATCCAACATCCTCTCACTCTGTATCTCTTACAGTCAGTAGACATGGAGGATGGGAAGCCTGATCTGCTGCTATTCAAAGAGGAGACAATAGAAGATGGACCAGAGAGCATTGATCTGCTGAGTGGACTAAAGATTGGGGAGAAATGTAAGGGAGAAATACATATAGCCTACATACAGTAATAGATCTTCAATGGGAATAGTGATGCACTTGGTTATGTTTTTTTTGTTTATTTTCTAAATTCATAAAATGATATCAATATGTTAAAATATAAAAACACACATTATAATGTATGAACTTCACCAGGTAACTGATTTAAAACTTATTCCCTCTACAATGCCTGTAAAGTCTATTTTGTAACGGTGGTTGGCTGGAGGCTAACACAGGAGACTGGGCTGCCATCTTGGATTCCCAGACCCAAGAGCCCGGGGACAACCGAGCAGGCCAGGACCAGAGGCGGCATAGTGGAGGTCAATGGATGGGACATCATCCTCAACTCTGGGCTGGGGAACAACACTGTAAACCAGAAACAGAAACAGACAGTCGAACACAAAACAACAACTGAATTTAGTCTCCATGACAACAGACTGGCTGAGACCAGGGCACGGTGTAGATTTGGTCTGCGGGGACAGAGAGGTGTCCATATGCGGCTGGAGAGAACAGACTCGACTAGCGATGCTCCGTCCTGCTCCTATAGTTGTGATTCAGATAGGGGGTTAACCCGAGGCACCATCAGTCTAACAGGTGCTGCCTTCAGCCTGCCTTCTATAGGATCGATCAACTGGAACATGGACCCTGTGACAACACAGACAATCCCTGGGCTTCATCCTCCTCACATTCTCCTAATGTGCAACCAGACCTCAGACAATGCCAGTGCCTCAACACTAAATGGATACACAAGCCCATTGACAAATGACAGTAGTAGTAATGCTATCAGCAGATCTGGTGGCAAAGAGAAGCGCTTCCTGTGTTCATTCTGTGGGAAGTCTTCAGTTTACTCAAACGAGATGCACACTGGTACAGCCTGTAGAGTCCACACAGGGGACATATCCTGATGTTGCCCCAGTGTGAGAATAGTTTCTCCCACCATTGCCAGCTGAAGATGCACCTGAAGGTCCACACGGCGTGAGGCTGTTCGCCTGTATGCACTGTGGGAAGAGGTTCTCCGAGAGGAGCTACCTCAGGATAGACAAGCAGAAAATGCACACGGCCCATGTATAGAGGATAGTAACATGTAATGTAGTACTAGTTAGTTTGCAGTTAATTCTGTTGGTTTTGGATGCAGTAGGGAACTGGATGATGTGAACTGAGGAAAGAATGAGTATGATGAGGCAGAGTAGATGATATGGTGATGGTTGGTGTGATTGTGTCTGTAAAAATGCTTCACTGATGAAGAGTGACAAACTTAGTCCCTTTAGGTTGATGCTGGTGTTTTATAGTGAGGTAAGGATAGAGCCTTGATGCATGTTTACTTGACATGAAGATGTGTGTAATCGTGAACCTTTTCCAAATTATTCTCTAATTAATTTGATCAAAGCGAGGGTACCAGATTTACAGAAAAGGTAGCGTTACCATAGTGAGAAGTTATTCTACTTATATAGTTTTTTGCAATAAAAGTACTGTACTTCAAAGTTATGTGAGTGTATGACTATTTTGTTGAAATTAAATACAACATTTACTCTGCTGATTGACTTGGTTATTTTTGTATCATTGCAGTGACTAAGTTTCCCTTATTTCAGTCGAAACAGTATACTTAATTCTTGAATCAACACATATGGCTCTATATTGTACTTGAATCACAGTATTAGATGGGCTTGACTGTGGTTTACATTTCATAATGTAAAGTTTCTTATATAAACCTTTATGCTTTACTGTACAATGTGTGTTGCAGTCTGCATTCCAAGAAGACCTGCTAGTATCCAGTGTTACTGGTGGGAGAGACGGGACCTCTGAGTTGGCTGGTCACAAATCCCGGCCCCGGATCAGGACCCTGGATGAGAAGCCTTCGCTCTTCCTTCCCGAGTCAGAACCAGGACCCAACCACGAGGGCCAGAGACTCCACCACCACACAGAACACAACCAGTGGACAGGTGGATTGAACAACCTCAGTCCTGGTGGTCATCCGAGAGACCAAGGTTCCAGTCTGCAGCCAGGTTCCAGTCTGCAGGATGGAGCAGGACCTAGGGCTGATAGATAGACCCTCCTGTTCCTATGATACAAACACCACAGTATCCATGATGAACAGAGCAGGGGTCACCCTGGGCTTCAGCCTTCAGAGGGAGTGGTGAGAGACCTTCCTGGTGGTAGTCTATCAGCAAGTATGTCTTCTCCTTTAGGGTCTCATCTAAAGCGTAGTGACTGGGTTCATAGAAGGGCCTGGACCTGGGTCTAGCCTTCCTCAGTTAATGATTACCTCAAACAGCATGTTAGTTGTGCAGGGCTTAATGATGTTGATGGTAAAATATGTAGCATGAAAACAGCTGTGTTAGCAGTGGGTTTATGTGACCATTACATTGGTGCATGCTCGCTAACACACTTATATACAGCAATCATATACCAAAACACAGCCCAGAAAGCCCCTCAATCCCTAACAGGTACCATATACCCACACATGTTTAAATCAGCAATGTACAGCAATCTTGTATACAGTGTAAAATAGAAAACAGTATTCAGAACGTGACCTACCCCTTGCATCACATTTTCATACTGGGGAGACCTGACGTTCGCGATCTCCCCCTATCTGCAAGCGGGGCCAATAACAACACGCCTTATTGTCATCGGAATTTAACCAACCAATAAGAATGCTTGAACATTAAATACACATTTCTTTAGAGGCAAGTGGAAACATAACCAACCCTGTTTCATTCTCCCCTGCTGCATTACACTTGCATACTCTAAAGAAACAAAGCGAGGTATGCAATACCTTGCAATATATATGTCACCAAATTTCCAGTGCAAAGACTATTCTCTCAAGAGAATTAGAGGAATTTAAAGACCCCGTAGGAAAACATGCCTGTTACATGTTCAGTACACTCAGTGACAATAAGAACCTCAGACAGAAAAATCTTGGCCTACTTGACCTCTGACCCATTACCTCCATGGGACCTCTTGAAAGTAAAATAAATAAAGACCTGGAAATCTACAGGCCAACTTGGATTCTAATCCTACACCCACACAGGCATTCTAATGAACTCTATATGAAAACCCCTCTGTTTCTGCATAGTCTATGAGTCTCACTGGGTGTTTCCTAACCCGACCAGCCCCTGACCTGACAGGCCTAACGGAGTTATCATTATGGTTAACCTGTTCAACTACAACCACCATTGGTGGGTCACTGTCCACAGTCGGTGGATAGTCAAGGTCAAGGGTTCTGTGACTGTTGCTGGAGCTTCTGCTACAAGCGGCAACTTCAGAATGCCTTTCTTCTTCAGAGGGTTCAGACATTTCTTCACCAAAGTTTATCTCTGACACGCTTGTGGCACCCTCAGAATGTGGTGAGTTCTGAGGGGCTCTCGCCAGTGGCCCATCTTCCAGCACATCTGAGGGCCCTGACTGTGTTTACTCAGAGGTCTGTTCTGATATCCGCACACTAGTCCTCTCACCAATGTCAATTTCTGGTATATTGCTCATGGATGAGTCCTCCATCTCCTCACTGTCTCCCTCCCATATTAGGTGTCTCCAAGGCAGTGTCAGGGAGAGGCAAGAAGTTTACAGGCATTATCAGATTACGGTGGACTGTTTTCTCCTGGCTAGTTGACATGTTCTGTATCTTGAAGATGTGGATGTCACTATTCTTCTCCGTAACAATATAGAGGTTGTTCTCCCAGCGATCAGCCAGCTTCCTCTTTCCACGTTCACCCTTATTCGCCAGCAGCACCCGATCACCGACCTCCACTGGAGCTCCTCTGATCTTCCTGTTGTAGAGGCCCGCATGCCTCTTCAGCTGTTTGGTTGCCGACACCTGTACCGTCTCCATGGCCTCCCTCAGGTCTCTCGTCAGGGTCTTGATGTACTCGTCATAGTCTACAACCTCTGAGTCTTGCAGCACGGTACCAAACATCATGTCAACAGGCAGACGTGGGGTTCTCCCAAACATCAACTGGAAAGGGGCGTGGCCTGTGGTTTCATGGACTGTACAGTTGTAGGCGAAGGTCAACAACTTCAGCTTCTGGGGCCACCTGTGCTTCGCTCTCGTAGGTAAGGCCCTGATCATGTTTCCCAGCATTCTGTTGAACCTTTCGACTCCCCCGTTCCTCATCGGATAGTAGGGATCTAGCCACTGGGATTTTTGCCCATTTTTCAAGGTAAAACTGCTCCAGCTCCTTCAAGTTGGATGGGTTCCGCTGGTGTACAGAAATCTTCAAGTCATACCACAGATTTTCAATTGGATTGAGGTATGGGCTTTGACTAGGCCATTCCAAGACATTTAAATGTTTCCTCTTAAACCACTCGAGTGTTGCTTTAGCAGTATGCTTAGGGTTATTGTCCTGCCTGAAGGTGAACCTCCGTCCCAGTTTCAAATCTCTTGGAAGACTGAAACAGGTTTCCATCAAGAATTTCCCTGTATTTAGTGCCATCCATCATTCCTTCAATTCTGACCAGTTTCCCAATCCCTGCTGATGAAAGGTGATGCTGATGAAAGGATGGTATTATTGGGGTGATGAGAGGTGTTGGGTTTGCACCAGACATAGCGTTTTTCCCCCTTCTGATGACCAGGTGGCGAATCGCATCTCTGCATGTCTGGCAGACATATCAGTGTGGATGACGGATCACCACCTCAAGCTGAACCTCGGCAAGACGGAGCTGCTCTTCCTCCCGGGGAAGGACTGCCCGTTCCATGATCTCGCCATCACGGTTGACAAATCCATTGTGTCCTCCTCCCAGAGTGCTAAGAACCTTGGCGTGATCCTGGACAACACCCTGTCGTTCTCAACTAACATCAAGGCGGTGACCCGTTCCTGTAGGTTCATGCTCTACAACATTCGCAGAGTACGACCCTGCCTCACGCAGGAAGCGGCGCAGGTCCTAATCCAGGCACTTGTCATCTCCCGTCTGGATTACTGCAACTCGCTGTTGGCTGGGCTCCCTACCTGTGCCATTAAACCCCTACAACTCATCCAGAACGCCGCAGCCCGTCTGGTGTTCAACTTTCCCAAGTTCTCTCACGTCACCCCGCTCCTCCGCTCTCTCCACTGGCTTCCAGTTGAAGCTCGCATCCGCTACAAGACCATGGTGCTTGCCTACGGAGCTGTGAGGGGAACGGCACCTCCGTACCTTCAGGCTCTGATCAGGCCCTACACCCAAACAAGGGCACTGCGTTCATCCACCTCTGGCCTGCTCGCCTCCCTACCTCTGAGGAAGTACAGTTCCCGCTCAGCCCAGTCAAAACTGTTCGCTGCTCTGGCACCCCAATGGTGGAACAAACTCCCTCACGACGCCAGGTCAGCGGAGTCAATCACCACCTTCCGGAGACACCTGAAACCCCACCTCTTTAAGGAATACCTAGGATAGGATAAAGTAATCCTTCTAACCCCCCCCCCCCTAAAAGATTTAGATGCACTATTGTAAAGTGGTTGTTCCACTGGATATCATAAGGTGAATGCACCAATTTGTAAGTCGCTCTGGATAAGAGCGTCTGCTAAATGACTTAAATGTAAATGTAATGTAAATGTTTTCCTTGTTGGCCAAAAAGCTAAATTGTAATCTCATCTAACCAGAGTGCCTGCTTCCATATGTTTGGGGATTCTCCCACATGCCTTTTGCCGAACACCAAACGGGTTTGCTTATTTTTTTCTTGAAGCAATGGCTTTTTTTCTGGCCACTTACGTAAAGCCCAGCTCTGTGGAGTGTACAGCTTAAAGTGGTCCTATGGACAGATACTCCAATCTCCACTGTGGAGCTTTGCAGCTCCCTCAAGGTTATCTTTGGTCTCTTTGTGAGTTGGTCTGTGGTCTGAGTTTTGGTGGGTGGCCCTCTCTTGGCAGGTTTGTTGTGGTGCCATATTCTTTCCATGATTTAATGGTGCTCTGTGGGATGTTCAAAGTTTCAGATATTTTTTTATAACCTAACCCTGATCTGTACTTCTCCACAACTTTGTCCTTGACCTGTTTGGAGAGCTCCTTGGTCTTGGTGGTGCCCCTTGCTTCGTAGTGTTGCAGACTCTGGGGCCTTTCAGAACAGGTGTATATATACTGAGATCATGTGACACTTAAAGTCCGCCTGTGTGCAATCTATTTAACTAAATATGTGACTTCTGAAGGTAATTGGTTGCACCAGATCTTATTTAGGGGCTTCATAGCAAAATGGGTGAATACATATGCATGCACCAATTTTCCGTTTGTAATTTTTTTGGTTTTTTTGAAGCAAGTAATTCTTTCCACTTCACCAATTTGGACTATTTTGTGTATGTTCGTTACATGAAATCCAAATAAAAATCTATTTAAATTACAGGTTGTAATGCAACAAAATAGGAAAAATGCCAAGGGGGGTGACTACTTTTGCAAGGCACTGTAGTCTTCCTGCCACTGTGCCGTGTTGCTGTTTGATGGAGCGACGGGAGTTACCGATGAAGTGCAAGTACATTCTTGACGTGTGTGCCCAGCTGCATAACAGAGGAAGCAGAGGTGGTGTGAATAACAATTATCTATTGTGCTGTGATTTGCATCTCCACACACTTTGCATTGCAAAGATGGGTCCTCCCTTCTCCTGGGCCTCCTCTGGAAACGGCTATCATAGCCACCTACAGGTTGCTGTGACCTCTGTTCCAAGACACGTTCAAGCATGGCAATCACATGATCCAGTGCCTCGGATGAGCCATTTGTGAGCTGCGGCAAGGGGTCCGTGCAGTTTGCAACAGCCGACACTGGTCTACTTACTTCCTGCGTCAGTGTGGTGACCAGTGGGGGCAGCCGGAAGGGACGTGGAGCCTTGCACTTCCTCTGGTACTCCTCCAGCCTGCTATGGACCTCTGCGTGAATATGGTTTGCACATGAATATCAATGACAGCTCTGGGTTCGGACAGTGCTTGATGAACATGGGGTCAGAACACGTGATGGATTGTCTAGCTCCTTGTTCTGCATCTTCAAACAGTCCTCTGCCACCTCTATGGCCCTGTTCAGTCTAATCCAGTAGTCAAATGGAGTCTCCCCTTCCATTGGCAACATAGAATAAACATCAGCTAGGGGCAAGTTGATTGTGTCATTTTAGAATGTCAAAAACAGATCTTGGGCCCTGGCTTAAGTCAACTGGGTTACTGCGCAGGCTTACTCTTACCACACCCCGTGCCCGCCCCGTCAGCTTGCCCAAAACTTAATCTGAACTCTCCTGCCCACCATAGCCCTTTTTCTGCACGTACACTAACATGATCTCCTCCCACTCATGCACTGTGCATTCCTCTGAACCATTCCCCATGAAACACACTGGTTCCCTGAAATTTTTCACCACTACAGTCGTGGCCAGAAGTTGAGAATGACACAAATATTAATTTTCATAAAGTCTACTGCCTCAGTTTGTATGATGGCAATTTGCATATACTCCAGAATGTTATGAAGAGTGATCAGATGAATTGAAATTAATTGCAAAGTCCCTCTTTGCCATGCAAATGAACTGAATCCCCCAAAAATATTTCCACTGCATTTCAGCCCTGTCACAAAAGGACCAGCTGACATCATGTCAGTGATTCTCTCGTTAACACAGGTGTGAGTGTTGACGTGGACAAGGCTGGAGATCACTCTGTCATGCTGATTGAGTTCTAACAACAGACTGGAAGCTTCAAAAGGAGGCTGGTGCTTGGAATCATTGTTCTTTGTCTGTCAACGGTGGTCACCTGCGAGGAAACACGTGCCGTCATCATTGCTTTGCACAAAAAGGGCTTCACAGGCAAGGATATTGCTGCCAGTAAGATTGCACCTAAATCAGCCATTTATCGGATCATCAAGAACTTCAAGGAGAGCGGTTCAATTGTCAAGAGGCGGGTGGACAAACAAAAACTCACAAATTCTGACAAACTCCAAGCATCAATTATGCAAGAATGGGCTGCCATCAGTCAGGATGTGGCCCAGAAGTTAATTGACAGCATGCCAGGGCGGATTGCAGAGGTCTTGAAAAAGAAGGGTCAACACTGCAAATATTGACTCTTTGCATCAACTTCATGTAATTGTCAATGAAAGCCTTTGACACTTGAAATGTGTGTAATTATACTTCAGTATTCCATAGTAACATCTGACAAAAATATCTAAGACACTGAGGCAGCAAACTTTGTGAAAATGTAATATTTGTGTCATTCTCAAAACTTTTGGCCACGACTGTACATTTAGACTAAAACTGTCCCCAACCTTGGTACCACCAACATTATCATCCTTCTGAAGTCCCACCCCATCTCCCATAGACTTTGATTCTAAACAAGAAGCAATATTTTCAACTATGGAGTGACCTATCTGCTTAATGCCAGCAATAAATACATAGACACATCCCCATTCCTAGGACTAGGTGAAACTGGATCAAATGCACTGAGTTGAGGTAGCTCTAAATCATGTGGAAGGTGCACACTTGCCTGTGGAGTTGACCTGGTAAGTGGAGAAATAGCTGCCCCCCTACCCACTGGCGGTGAAGGGTTAAAAATGAGAACTCCCCTACCTCTCCATTTTAAACTTTTTTTGTGATTGTAAATAAAAGTTAATCAAAATAAAATAATAATTATTTTAATAATTAAACATAATGCACTCAAAATAAGTTCAGTAGTAGTAGCACCTGTTTCTAACAAGACCAAGAATCGACACAGAAAATTAACAAACGCACTCATTTAATAGCTCTGTCGCCACCCGGTGGCGAAAAATGGCGCCGCACTCATGTTAATTGGCATCGTAAAGTTACTAGCATAACAATTACATCACTAAATAATCATACTATCACCACATACAAGTAATAAACAGTATATTATATTTCCACCACTCACTCATGCTATCGAGCTTTCTGAGAATTCCACTTGTGCAGAATGCCCAGACCCCTGAAGTTCATATCAGATCCATGCCAGACCCCTGACATTATTTAGAATTCTGGATTCTCCAGGTGTACGGTGTTTCCTCTGACACATTGGTGCGGCTGGCATCCGGGTTGTATGTGCATTGTGTCAAGAACCAGTGCGGCTTGGTTGGGTTGTGTTTCGGAGGACGCATGGCTCTTGACCTTCGCCTCTCCCGAGTTCGTACGGGAGTTGCAGCGATGAGACAAGACTGTAACTACTACCAATTGGATCCTACCACAAAACTGGGGAGAAAAAATGGGGTAAAAATACAAATAAAATAATTCTGGGTACCTGATCAGGTCTCGAGTATTTGGGGTCATGTGGATCCTTGAAGACCTCTATATAACCCTAATATTTACCCTCTGAATTTGTTTTTTCTTATGTTATATTCATAAAATAGACCCTCTTTTTTTTGTAACACCTTTATAACAAACAAATTCTGCTGAGGTCATCATTGGGGAAGAAAAAACAACTCTGTGGCCCTTTACTGTGGCCCTTTCCCCTATAGCCCTCCCATGGCACTGTTGTAACCCCTATTACTAGCTTGTTCAACTTCTCTTTCGTATCGTCTGAGATCCCCAAAGATTGGAAAGCTGCTGCGGTCATCCCCCTCTTCAAAGGGGGAGACACTCTGGACCCATATCCATTCTATATCCATCCTGCCCTGCCTTTCTAAAATCTTCGAAAGCCAAGTTAACAAACGGATCACAGACCATTTCGAATCCCACCATACCTTCTCCACTATGCAATCTGGTTTCCGAGCTGGTCATGGGTGCATCTCAGCCACGCTGAAGGTCCTAAACGGTATCATAACCGCCATCAATAAAAGACAGTACTGTGCAGCCATCTTCATCGACCTGGCCAGTGCTTTCGACTCTGTCAATCACCGCATTCTTAGCCGCAGACTCAATAGCCTTGGTTTCTCAAATGACTGCCTCGCCTGGTTCACCAACTACTTCTCAGAGTTCAGTGTGTCAAATCGGAGGGCATGTTGTCCGAACCTCTGGCAGTCTCTATGGGGGTGCCACAGGGCTCAATTCTCGGGCCGACTCTTTTCTCAGTATATATCAATGATGTCGCTCCTCCTGCTGCTGATTCTCTGATCCACCTGTACGCAGACAACACCATTCTGTATACATCTGGCTCTTCTTCGGACATTGTGTTAACAAACCTCCAAACGAGCTTTAATGCCATACACACTAATTCTGTGGCCTCCAACTACTTTTAAATGCTAGTAAAACCCGCCTGCCAGACTAGCATCACTACTCTGGACGGTTCTGACTTAGAATATGTGGACAACTACAAATACCTAGGTGTCTGGTTAGACTGTAAACTCTCCTTCCAGACTCACATTAAGCATCGCCAATCCAAAATTACATCAAGAATCGGCTTCCTATTTTGCAACAAAGCCTCCTTCACTCATGTTGCCAAACATACATTCGTAAAACTGTCTATCCTACCGATCCTTAACTTCAGCGATGTCTACTCAGCAAATTGGATGTAGTTTATCACAGTGCCATCCGTTTTGTCACCAAAGCCCCATATACTACCCACCACTGCGACCTATGCTCTCGTTGGCTGGCCCTCGCTACATATTCGCCGCCAAACCCACTGGCTCCAGGTCATCTACAAGTCTTTGCTAGGTAAAGCCCCGCCTTATCTCACCCCTAGCACGCGCTCCAGCAGGTATATTTCACTGGTCATTCCCAAAGCCAACACTTCCTTTGGCCACCTTTCCTTCCAGGTCTTTGCTGCCAATGACTGGAACGAATTGCAAAAATCACTGAAGCTGGAGACTTATATCTCCCTCTATAACTTTAAGCATCAGCTGTCAGAGCAACTTACCGATCACTGTACCTGTACACAGACAATCTGTAAATAGCACACCCAACTACCTCATCCCCATATTGTTATTTATCTTCTTGCTCTTTTGCACCCCAGTATCTGTACTTGCACATCTATCACTCCAGTGTTAATGCTAAATTGTAATTATTTTGCCTCTATGGCCTATTTATTGCTTTACCACCCTACTCTTCTACATTTGCACACACTGTACATCGATTTTTCTATTGTGTTATTGACTGTACGTTTGTTTATCCCATGTGTAACTTTAGGTTGTTGTTTTTGTCGCACTGCTTTGCTTTATCTTGGCCAGGTCGCAGTTGTAAATGAGAACTTGTTCTCAACTGGTCTACCAGGTTAAATAAAGGTGAAATATATATATATATTTTAACTGGGTAGTTGGTAGGAGTTGTCCTTAATGTATTTGATTATGTGTATAGTTACAAATCTCCCATGGCTGTAGCAAACATTGCCACTCAATAATTGACTTACAAGTCACACACTGTTGTCTGTATTTATATTGATGTACAGTACCAGTCAAAAGTTTGGACACACCTACTCATTCAAGGGTTTTTCTTTATTTTAAGTACATGCGGTGACAGGTGTGGTAGAGACTTCCAACGTTTTCCCTGAGAATCCTACCAGAGATGATTTTTGGACCGGTAGGAGTTATATTTTGGTAAAAAAGTGGATCCTGCTTTTTCTCTGACCCATAAGTTGTTTCAAGCTGGATAAATGACTAACAGAACTGTTACACCTGTCAAAGTTTCAAGAAGTGGATTTTTGTTTTGGTGCATCCTCCACCCAGAGGCACGGATTGCTCCGCGTCATGCCCCTCGAGGATCGACCTGTGTTGTGCTTTGCTCTCTGGAGCAGGGCGGCGCTCAAAGGAGTGATCAATGGGGTTCCATCGAGTGAAAAAGTGGATCAAATTAAAAAATAATATCTCTGGTGTTTGTGACGCCCTCCGTTTGGTGATATGTAGACCCGGTGGCAATGGCAAAACTGAGAATACCCTGTCTATCTTGTTGATCTTTGAGACAGTTTATACCAGGTTAGGTCATATTTGTTATTTTGTGAGGGCCTATGTTCCGAACCTGCTACGGTGCTTTAGATACCAAGGATTCGGGCATGTTGCAGCCGTGTGTAACAGGGAGATCCCATGACCTGTGCAGGAGGGCATAGTCAGAGGGAGTGTAAAGTTGGGAAAGAGAATGCCTGGGGACCAGAATAAAAAAATACACCATCTGGAACATGACAGTCTTTGATTCTGGAAATGGTCCTCTACAAGCCGGAATGTTGATTAAAATTATATTTGAACTTACTCTGCTAATTTCCCCATAGTTTTGGTCCTTTGAGATAAAATATCCACAGGAAAGTATTGTTTACCTGACTTGTTAGAGAACCAGTACAGAAGTAGACATTTTTATCACCTGTGCAAAACTATGTAAACACCTGCAAGACTTCTATTAGTATGCATGGTTCGCATGTGTGTACCATCTTGTACACCTGCAAAACATATTGATTTCCACACACACAGACACGCTTTTTGAAGTTGGTTTAATAATACTTTCCTGTGGACAACCGGCAGAATAAGTTTAAATATAATAATTGTATTTAATATTCGTGACATAAGGAATATGTAAATGTGAGTGGTGTTGTCTACATAATTTAGTGACTATGATAGAGAAAGCACTGTGTCAACTTTGGGGCGCCCTAGCCCAAGATGTAATGTTACTATTAAAAAGTCTAAATCGATTCTCAGTTGCGATGCGGTTCGAGAAACAAAGCCCTTTACTTCATATCACATAAATAATTTCACAAATGCAAAATATACACTTACTGTACACTGTTTTAAATTACTTTGACAGTTTCAGCCGACAGTATTTTTCAGTTACAAGTTTCTGGCAGTCGTCTTCCGTTACCCACAGGTGTTCGGAGCATGCTAGATAGCTAATTAGCACAGGTGGTCCCTCTGTCTTCCGTAGACACGGAGATATGGACATGAGGGAACACTAATCCTAATAGCCCTATCAAGGTAAGTTAACTTTTTTGTGGGGGGAGGGGGTGGATATGAAACTTACCTTATGTTTCCAAAACCGTACCGCAAGCGATACTTGTTAACATTGAGAGCAAACATCGGTTCTATCATCAATAGGCGATAAAGGTAGTTAGAGTCTATGAATGGGTAGGGGCACCCATGAGCTGGGGATACGAAGTGCTCTTTGAGAGAGAGACGAGTTTGAGTGGGGCAGAAAGTTTCCTATGCTGAGGCAGTGAAGAGAGTAGAGGATATTCCAAGGTCAGTAGCAACCCGTCATTCAGGGCAGGTGCTTTGAGCCCCCCATTTTTAGCAAAAAAAAAAAATTATATATATATATATACACATATATATATAAACTCAGCAAATAAAGAAACGTCCATTTTTCCGAACTCTGTCTTAAAAAGATAATTTGTAAAAATCCAAATAACTTCACAGATCTTCATTGTAAAGGGTGTAAACACTGTTTCCCATGCTTGTTCAATGAACCATGAACAATTAACGAACATGCACTTGTGGAAAGGTCGTTAAGACACTAACAGCTTACAGACAGTAGGCAATTAAGGTCACAGTTATGAAAACTTAGGACACTAAAGAGGCCTTTCTACTGACTCTGAAAAACACCAAAGAAAGATGCCCAGGGTCCCTGCTCATCTGCGTGAACGTGCCTTTAGGCATGCTGCATGGAGGCATGAGGACTGCAGATGTGGCCAGGGCAATAAATTGCAATGTCTGTACTGTAAATTGCCTAAGACAGTGCTACAGGGAGACAGGACAGACAGCTGTTCATCCTCGCAGTGGCAGACCATGTGTAACACCTGCACAGGATCAGTACATCACACCTGCGGCGGGACTGGTACAGGATGGCAACAACAACTGCCCACGTTACACCAGTAACGCACAATCCCTCCATCAGTGCTCAGACGGTTTGCAAATAGGCTGAGAGAGGCTGGACTGAGGGCTTGTAGGCCTATTGTAAGGCAGATCCTCACCAGACATCACCAGCAACAACGTCGCCTATGGGCACAAACCCAATGTCGCAATACCAGACAGGCCTGGCAAAAAGTGCTCTTCACTGACGAGTCGTGGTTTTGTCTCACCAGGGGTGATGGTCGGATTCGCGTTTATCTTCAAAGGAATGAGAGTTACACCGAGGCCTGTACTCTGGAGCGGGATCGATTTGGAGGTGGAGGGTCCGTCATGGTCTGGAGCGGTGTGTCACAGCGTCATCGGACTGAGCTTGTTGTCATTGCAGGCAATCTCAATACTGCGTGTTACAGGGAAGACATCCTCCTTCCTCATGTGGTACCCTTCCTGAAGGCTCATCCTGACATGACCCTCCAGCATGACAATGCCACCAGCCATACTGTTTGTTCTGTGCGTGATTTCCTGCAAGACAGGAATGTCAGTGTTCTGCCATGGCCAGCGAAGAGCCCGGATCTCAATCCCATTGAACACGTCTGGGACCTGCTGGATCGGAGGGTGAGGGCTAGGGCCATTGCCCACAGAAATGTCTGGGAACTTGCAGGTGCCTTGATGGAAGAGTGGGGTAACATCTCACAGCAATAACTGGCAAATCTGCTGCAGTCCATGAGGAGGAGATGCACTGCAGTACTTAATGCAGCTGGTGGCCACACCAGATACTGACTGTTACATTTGATTTTGACCCCCTTTGTTCAGGGACACATTATTCCATTTCTGTT
>NC_074706.1:24379909-24501899 GCF_029448725.1 Salvelinus fontinalis
GAACAAATTGTTATATTGACTACATCTGTCGTCGCTCGCTCATTGTCTTAATCGAAATTACGGATTGCCTCTTACCCGCTTGTCATCCCCTTATTCCATAGTTTGTACATTTCAATTGTCAGTAGAAACCACATTTGTTTAAGCAAGTCAGCTATGTTTCTTTAAAAGGCAGTAAATGAGGCTGAATGAACTGTTTCGCTGCCAGACAAGGCTCAGCTGAAAGCCAGGTGTAGCAATGGTAAGGTGTTGGGGCTGCTGTTGGGACAGCTTTGTGTAGTCCCTAACAATTTGTGGGCACCATTTGTCACCGTTATAGTGCAATTAATGTATTGTTTAGTGTTGTGTAGTAGCTTTGCTGGCATGCATCCCACATTTTTGTTTTATTTTGTTTTCCCCACCAAGATTTACATGCTGAAATAGCCACTTCCCAAGGGTGAGTGATTTCACTGTTAGCCCCCCAGTGAGCAGGTCTGAAGAGAAAGATCCAGAGAGGGTGAGTTTTAGTAAGGTAGGATTTCCTGCTTTAATTGCTATGGTTATTAATTATCTGCACTGATGGAGCATAAATCCCAGAAAATAGATGTGGTAGTGGCATCAGCTGTTGGCCTGCAGTAGGATCTGGTAGGGCTAAAGTATTGGTATATTGTTACATATGTGTATAGTTAGATAGTGGTGAGATGTATTTTTCCCCTTTCTTTTCTGTGACATATTGTGCAATTCGTACTCCGACCTGTAAAGGCCAGCAACATTGCGTCAAGTCTGCAGGAAACTCACAGGAAAATGAAGTAAACGGAAGCAGAGAGGAAGAGGCGAAGCGAGAGGATTTACGCCGCCCAAAATCGGTTCTCGTGAGATATTTACATTTACATTTAAGTCATTTAGCAGACGCTCTTATCCAGAGCGACTTACAAATAAGGTTTAGAAGTGTCGAATTACGTGAGGCTTATTCAATCGAATATTAAGTTTCGTAATATTTAGGCTGTTCTAAATGTACTGATATAAGCGGACGTGCGTGGAATTCAGGCAACTGAGGAAAACGACTTAGTTGTAAATAATCTTTACGGAAATGAAGTGTCCAATAACAATTTCCACGTTAGCGTTTCTATTGTTATTTAGGCGTGTATTAACACCCAACTAAAAATATTACTCATTTAACTGCATAGAATCACATACTTAATTCGCATTGGAGACAGGACTTGGTTGATGTTATCTAGGTAACGCTAGCTAGCTGCTAAAAATGGCTAACAGTATGGTTTTTCACACTCAAATAGCCTCCATCGTGGAGGTGTTAGCGAATGCAGCCGTGGCAGAGATCTGTAAACTCGTAGACGACGACTATGCAGTGTTTCGTTTGGAAATAACTCAAAGCCAGAAAGAAAACAGGGCATTGCGGAGGAAACTACTGGAACTGAAGGTGGCACGGGAGCGCGCAGAAAGGACAATGCGAGAGCGCGTCCTCGCCAGTCGTCCAAGTATCAAGATCATCGACCGATACAGAGGAATAGCAAGAGGTAGGTCAATTTTTGGATAGTATGCAATAATTGCCCTGATTACCTAGCTATCTTGCGCAAAGACAAAATATAATGTTCTTGATTTACTGCATTTCCTATTACTAATTAATTAAAACAATGTGATGCATCAAACATAACACATCAATCAATAAATAGTATATGAAGAAGTTATGCAAAGTGTTAGCTTGCATCCTTGCCAATTATAGACAGTGTCAATAGTGTACAACATACCAAAAACTGTCAATAGTGTACAATACAGTGTTGGCAGTAGCTAAACTAATTGCCTCTTTTCCTCCAATCACTCTCTCAGGTGAAGGACATCTCACTGGAGGCCACAGGAGCTTTGTGAAGACAGCAGGACACAATACATTGAGAGATGACCAACCAATCACTGTTGATGAGGGGAGTGGAACCTCAACCCAGCACATTATTGTGATAGAGGTTAGTGTAGTTGTGTTGCATATAGTGTTACTTTGTGGCCCCTTTATTTCAGAAAGGCTCCCCTCAGCTATTCACTTGCTTACATGTACATTCTCATCATAGGGGGACTTGTGAGACATTGTTATACAATTCAACTCATGTAATAACCATCTCTCTTCTTATGTCAGTCTGCAGAGGCTGCAGGTCCTGGGGTCAAGCAGGAGACATCTGAAGGAGAGGAGAACCCACTGTACAACAGAGACCTCCAAACTGGAGCAGTTGGAGCGCCTCCTGTAGCCACGGACAAACCCACCACCGCCCCAGTGCAGCCCAAGACCCGACGCAGCATCACGGAGGTCAGTGGAACGCTGAACACCGTCCTCAAGTCAGAGACAGACACAGAGACTTTAACTTTAACTGTAACACAAAGGCTTTTACACACAGGATCTGACCAAATGTCAGACCCAGAGAGAATGGGGCTGGGGAGACAGGGCTGTCCTCCTGCTCCCGCCTCAGAGTACATACTTTATGGAAGCCCGAGGACGGTTCATTCCCATCCGGACTCAGGTGACGCGTCAGAGACTGGTAATGATCCTTCTTGTTCTTATATTTCAGAGATGGACCCTAGCGAAATGCCCTTGGGTTTAAAGGCACAGACTGATCTGTCTAGACGGGACTGGAACCGGTGCAGTAGAAGTGTATACTCTGAAGGGTGCCTATATGAGCCAGGGGAGGGTATGGCGGTAGATGACGTGACTGTGAAAGTGGAGGGTGACATTCCTCCCACATGGAATGCAGATAGTCACCTAGGAGATGGACACTCACAGGGCAGAGATTTCTTAGATTACAGGGAAAGCTTGGAGACCAATCCAAATGTCGCTGCCCACTACCCTTTACACACGCTCAGGGATCGTGACCCATTGTCCACGTCGATGGGGCCTTCTGATTCACATGGCAGCGTCCTTTTCGATCAGGTATTGAACTCAAACGACAGGACTAGAGCCCAGGCTCAGAGAGGGGAAGCTACATCAGGCAATAGTAAAGATAAACGGTTCCCCTGCATGTTCTGTAACAAAGGCTTCAGCTGCCCCCAGAAGGTGGAGATCCACCAGAGGGTCCACACAGGGGAGAAACCCTACAGCTGTGCCCAGTGTCACATGCGCTTCACCCAGGCTGGCAACCTGAAGAGGCACCAGAGGGTGCACACTGGGGAGAAACCCTACAGCTGTACCCAGTGCCACATGTGCTTTGCCCAGACTGGTCACCTGAAGATGCACCTGAAGGTCCACATGGGAGAGAGGCCGTTCACTTGTACGCACTCTGGGAAGAGGTTCTCAGAGAGAAGCTACCTCAGGATACACCAGCAGAAAAAACACTCCACTTTGATAGCTTCTGACGTTTAGATCAAACCCTGGATTTTCAGCAGAAAAGCTCCACTTGGAATGACAAGATTAACAGATTTCGGTGTGGAATATTCCTGGGTAGAGTGTTGCATCCAGACATTGGCATATTTAAGCCTACAAATCTGTTACATATTGTGTTTGTACTGTGTTGGCTATATGATGTTCACAAATGCCTATTTCAATACTTCCATTCAACTACTTACTTTTTTCCACAAGACACTTTTTTTTATTTTTTTTTATTTTTATAAATGTTTATCCCATTTTCTCCCCAATTTTCGTGGTATCCAATCGCTAGTAATTACTACCTTGTCTCATCGCTACAACTCCCGTACGGGCACGGGAGAGACGAAGGTCGAAAGCCATGCGTCCTCCGAAGCACAACCCAACCAGCCGTACTGCTTCTTAACACAGCGCGCCTCCAACCCGGAAGCCAGCCGCACCAATGTGTCGGAGGAAACACCGTGTACCTGGCCCCCCTTGGTTGGCGCGCACTGCGCCCGGCCCGCCACAGGAGTCGCTGGAGCGCGATGAGACAAGGATATCCCTACCGGCCAAACCCTCCCTACCCCGGACGACGCTATGCCAATTGTGCGTCGCCCCACGGACCTCCCGGTCGCGGCCGGCTGCGACAGAGCCTGGGCGCGAACCCAGAGACTCTGGTGGCGCAGTTAGCACTGCGATGCAGTGCCCTAGACCACTGCGCCACCCGGGAGGCCCTCCCAAGACACTTTTAATGAGAAAATGAATGCAGTTTATCAAGTTCATGCCTAAGTTTTGTATATGTGTGGTTTTCGTATGGTGTATTTAACAGTTTTGTTTAATAAACACAAAATGGGACTTTTCATTCTAAGACTTTCATTGAGACTCTTTAGTATACGTCACATCTTATCTGTATACACCTGACAGCGCTTTATAACCATATACTTACTAAATATACCCATACCCTTACGAATAGCTACTGTAGACTTCTACATAGTTTAGTCAGGTTTCTCTAATGATGACTTTTGACTTATCATAGCTAACTTGTATTTTCCCACATCTTATTTATGTCCACCATGATGGGTTTAACAACAATGAAGTCATTCTATAACTACAGTATAGGACTCAAATGTAGTTGCGATTGGTAAACACTCCATGTTGAAAGTGTGTTTATTATTTCTGTGTGTGTGTATGTACATACGTACTGGAGGGAGTGTATGTCTGTGTTATCTGTATCACCTCTCTCTTCCAGGAGGAGGAGAGTCCAGAGGTGCTGCTGGTGAAGGAGGAGGGCTGTGAGGAGGGTCTGGGGAACCCTGAGGGGACCATGGTCATGGAGGACATCCAGACTACACCTCCTGAACCCACAGAGGAACCAGCTGAGCAGCACAAGACCACACAGAGTCTCACTGAGGTAAGCCCACTGTGAACTACTGTCTGAATGGTATTAGGTCAGGTCCCGTATCCACAAAGCCTCTTTGAGTAGGAATGCTGATCTGGGATCAGTTTTGTCTTTTAGATCATAATGAATAAGACCTGATCCTCAATTAGCACTTTTACTCGGACTCTTTGTGCTGGGCCCATATCCACAAAACATCTCAGAAAAGGTCCTAAGAATCCTATAAAAACCTGTTTTTAGGTCTAAAAAATCTCCCTGCTCAGAGTAGGTTTTAAGATGATAGATGATGTTAAGACACTGCCCATACATACTCTTGTGCCAGGAGTAAAATCGACTCAAAAAATATTCTCAGCTGATAATTACAACAGTTTGAGTTACCGCAAAGGAAAGATAGTGATGATGCTCATTGACATTTTTGCAAATGATGGGGAATAACCAATCACAATGAGGCATCACCAACTGTGAACTCTATAGCACGCTTCAGACAACCACGGTGAATGTGACTGTACATCAAATGTTGCCATGGTAAACGTTTGATATCATTTTCACCTGACAAGATCACTTTGCCTTCTCTTAATTATTGCCTAATATGTTGGCATGCATAGCCTTTTTAATTTTTTAAATAATTACCATTATCAACACATCGTGACTCCTGTTTAACAATTTTAAATTGCTTTGTCACAGTAGGAATCAAGTCACTTGCCGATAATGTTGCCTACAACATTTTAAAGGTCTATTATTTTAAATTAACACAACCAAAGTTAACATATGCCTTCAATTGCCCAATTTAAGTATATTTTTTTAACAACGCGATATTGCGCTCCAAAATGATGACTTGAAATAACATAATGTAGGCAATAGAATAATAACACTGCCTCATTAATGTGGATGCTACCATGATGAGTGAGAAAGTTTGAGGCATAAATATCACCCCCCTTTCCCCAATAAAATAAATAACTGCTAACCTCCCCTGTTATTGGTAATGCTAAGAGGTTGCATGTCTTGGGGGTATGATCTTTGTGACTTTGTACATTTCTGACTCATCATCATTTCATTCAGGACTATCTGTAATCATGGTAGCATCCACATTAATGTAGCAGTGTTCATAAACTATTCTTACTTAAAATAAAAGTGACTCCAAAATGACACAATACATGATTTACCATTCATTTCTATTGGGCACAACTTAATCTGTCTGTTGCCTCGTATGAAACATTTGATCTCAAATCCAAAATGCTGGAGTAGGCTATAGAGACAAATGAAGTTTTAGCTTCACTGTCCAAATAAATACATAGGGGAGTGTGCGTCACCATGTCACTGGGATAAGAGCCAATTTACGCCTGATCTGAAAATGTGGTCGGAGGTGACGTATGGATGGTGTGACGCAATTGCGGAGCCTCCAGAGGCATGCAGAAGCCAAATTGAGCTCCGTACCACATCAACGTGCGCCTCTCAAATTGTGTAACAATGTGGAGGGCTCCGTATAGCTCCGCATTGACATGATTAGTTTACGGTAGGTGAGGGCGGGAGGTCTAGTATAAACACACACTCACTTCCTTGACAACAGCTCTGTGCTGCTTGGTGAAGTGCAAGAAATATGAATGCCCTGATTTCTGCAGAGGCCATATCACTGTAAATGCTGTGCGGTCAATGCAGATGTCGGTTAGACCATACAGCACCTTTTAGTCTACAGTCCATGACCTCAAGCTGTTTGCAGTAAATGGCCTATAAGCCATGTGATGACTGAGGTGAAATATTATGAACTGAAGTGCACATGTACTTGTTGTTGCAGACTGACTTGTCTATACAAACTGGGTCAGAGTATACTTCTGTTTAGGAGTGTAATTAACCACATACCCTTCATTAACCCTTTGTTAACTTGTCATTTGAAACAGGCTTGAGTAAATACCTGTTTTTAGAGAGACAGTAAACCTAGGCTAGAACAAGGACAGTTTAATATTTACCTTACTGAGGTGATGTAGATGGAATAAAGACATATTACTTTCTACTTTATTCTTGTTAACACACTTCTTTCTAAACCAGTCTGCTCTGCGCTTGAAAAATATTGATCACGAATAGGAGATTTGATGTCTAATGTAATAATCAGTACCGTATTTAAAAGACATGTTATAACATTTTCATTTAGCGACACCGTTTGAGCAATGATGCCAATCAATAACATTGTATAGAGATCCCAATAAATTACTAGAGGGGCTTTGTCATCAACCCTAAAAGTTCTATAAAGGCGCGATAATGGCAGCCATGTTGGTCAGGGAGAAATCCAAACCAGTCTAATTGGAATGATTGGTAATAGGGGCATAATCCGGATTTGACTTATACAGGAAAAGAAAAGTAAGGCATGTGATATCAAAAATTGTATAATAGAATTCTTGTCAACCTAAAATATTGTCATGATTATAAGTACAGTTTATATGAGTTTTATACACATTTTCTGAATAAATAGCCTCTAAAATATATGTAAACTGACCATAAATGTCTCAAGTTGGCTTTTCCACTTGGAAAGTGGTGAGTGCTATTATACGATAGTTTATCAGTACTTGTTGCATTTACAACTTGTCTAAGTTCTGTCATCAACTGATTTCAGCCAGTCTATGGTATGTTGGCAGTTAATTTGAAAAATTTATACAATTATTCCTCTAAAACAGACTGGCTAGTTAGCTAACAAACATGCAGTGCAGATACATTCTTAAAATGTATTATTTGAACCAATATTTTATCACAGCACTGGCAAAGCATGGTTGACCAACTCCCTGACAGAAATGGCTGACCTTTAACTCATCGCAGGCAAAGTCAAAATTGGCTATATCGTAAAAATGAATGAAAACAAAAATTGGGTTTTAATTAAAGGTTAGACGTAAGGTTAGCAGTGTGGTTAAGTTTAAAATCCCATTTTAATAAAAAAAAACATTGTAGAAATGGGCGGGGTTTATGACTTTGTGGCTGTGGTAACGACCCCATAAGAAGGTTTATGTCCTTTCTAGTACCGGTATTCTAATTCTATGTAACATCCTTTCTCGCCAATGTAAACGGAATTGAAGTGAACAGTGCCGAAGAACATTTTCCACGTTAGCGTTTTTATTGTTGTTATTTAGACGCGTATTTACCGGCACAGCATCACATACGTACCCCCATGCAGCCTTTAATTCGTGTTGGAGACAGGACTTGGTTCATAGATGTTAACTAGGTAACTCAAATAGCCTCCATTATGGAGGTGCTAGCGAATGCAGCTGTGGCAGATATCTGTAAACTCGTAGACGACGATTATGCAGTGTTTCGTTTGGAAATGACTCAAAGCCAGAAAGAAAACAGGACATTGCGGAGGAAACTACAGCTACAGGAACTGAAGGTGTCACGGGAGCGCGCAGAGAGGACAATGCGAGAGCGAGTCCTCGCCAGTCCCAGTAGTATCAAGATCCTCGACCGATACAGAGGAATGGCAAGAGGTACATTTCGCAGAAGGCGCATGCTGCGCGGGCTTAGGCGTTCATATGTACAGTAGCTCCACTAGTGGAAAGGGGACTCAGTTGTCATACTTGAGCAAAAGTAAAGATACCTTATTAGAAAATGACTAAAGTAAAAGTCACCCAGTAAAATACTACTTGAGTAAAAGTCTTAAAGTATTTGGTTTTAAATATACTTAAGTATCAAAAGTAAATCTAATTGCCAAAATATACGAAAGTATGAAAAGTAAAAGTATAAATAATTTCAAATTCCTTATACACTGCTCAAAAAAATAAAGGGAACACTTAAACAACACAATGTAACTCCAAGTCAATCACACTTCTGTGAAATCAAACTGTCCACTTAGGAAGCAACACTGATTGACAATACATTTCACATGCTGTTGTGCAAATGGAATAGACAAAAGGTGGAAATTATAGGCAATTAGCAAGACACCCCCAATAAAGGAGTGGTTCTGCAGGTGGTGACCACAGACCACTTCTCAGTTCCTATGCTTCCTGGCTGATGTTTTGGTCACTTTTGAATGCTGGTGGTGCTTTCACTCTAGTGGTAGCATGAGACGGAGTCTACAACACACACAAGTGGCTCAGGTAGTGCAGCTCATCCAGGATGGCACATCAATGCGAGCTGTGGCAAGAAGGTTTGCTGTGTCTGTCAGCGTAGTGTCCAGAGCATGGAGGCGCTACCAGGAGACAGGTCAGTACATCAGGAGACGTGGAGGAGGCCGTAGGAGGGCAACAACCCAGCAGCAGGACCGCTACCTCCGCCTTTGTGCAAGGAGGAGCACTGCCAGAGCCCTGCAAAATGACCTCCAGCAGGCCACAAATGTGCATGTGGTATGAGGGTGGCCCTCATACCACCCTCATGGAGTCTGTTTCTGACCGTTTGAGCAGACACATGCACATTTGTGGCCTGCTGGAGGTCTGAGGACAGTGCCCCGCATACAAAAACATGAAAAACATTTTTCAACCAGGCAGGTGCGACACGAAAGTCAGAAATAGCGATATAATAAATGCCTTACCTTTGAAGATCTTCTTCTGTTGGCACTCCAAAATGTCCCAGTTACATCACAAATGGTCCTTTTGTTCGTTAAAGTCCTCAGTTTAGCTGGCGCGCTTCATTCAATAGTCCACCGGTTTCCCTCCTTCAAAATGCATACAAAATGAATCCCAAAGGTTACCAATAAACTTATCCAAACAAGTCAAACAACATTTATAATCAAACCTCAGGTACTCTAATATGTAAATAGACGGAGAATAGTATGTTCATTACCGGAGATAAATAACAAAGAACGCACTTTCACCCACGCGCATCGAAACACTACAGCCAAAATGGGAGCCACTTAGAAAAACTAACTCATTTTTCCAAACCAGCCTGAAACTCTTTCTAAAGACTGTTGACATCTAGTGGAAGCCCTAGGAACTGCAATCTGGGAGGACTTCGCCTCATAATAAACATGAAAGCCATTGGAAACAGTGGTAGGCTGAAAATTATAATTTTTTAGATGGTTTGTCTTCGGGGTTTCACCTGCCATATCAATTCTGTTATACTCACAGACATCATTTCAATAGTTTGAAACATTAGAGTGTTTTCTATCCAAATCTACTATAATCTATTATATGCATATCCTAGCTTCTGGGCCTGAGTAAAAGGTAGTTTACTTTGGGCATGTTTTTCATCCGGACGTGAAAATACTGCCCCTTACCCAAGAGAGGTTAATTTATCATCTAATCACAGCCTTCTTCAACTTCGCCAAACAGCTGATGATTTAACAAAAGCGCATTCGCGAAAAAAGCACAATCGTTGCATAAATGTACCTAACCATAAACATCAATGCCTTTCTTAAAATCAATACACAGAAGTATATTTTTTTAAACCTGCATGTTTAGTAAAAATAAATGCATGTTAGCAGGCAATATTAACTAGGGAAATTGTGTCACTTCTCTTGCATTCAGTGCAAGCAGAGTCAGGGTATATGCAACAGTTTGGGCCGTCTGGCTCGTTGCGAACTGTGTTTCTTCCTAACAAAGACCGTAATTAATTTGCCAGAATTTTACAGAATTATGACATAACATTGAAGGTTGTGCAATGTAACTGCAATATTTGCACTTAGGGTTGCCACCCGTTCGATAAAATACGGAACGGTTCCGTATTTCACTGAAAGAATAAACATTTTGTTTTCGAAATTATAGTTTCCGGATTTGACCATATTAATGACCAAAGGCTCGTATTTCTGTGTTTATTATATTATAATTAAATCTATGATTTGATATTTGATAGAGTAGTCTGACGGAGCGGTGGTAGGCAGCAGCAGGCTCTTAAGCATTCATTCAAACACAACTTTACTGCGTTTGCCAGCAGCTCTTAGCATTGCTTGAAGTACAGCGCAGTTTATGACTTCAAGCCTATCAACTCCTTATCAACTCCTGAGATTAGGCTGGCAGTACTAAAGTGCCTATAAGAACATCCAATAGTCAAAGGTATATGAAATACAAATAGTGAGAAAGAGGAGAGGAGAGAGAAATAGTTGACGCGTCATAATTCCTATAATAACTACAACCTAAAACTTCTTAACTGGGAATATTGAACCATCAGCTTTCATATGTTCTCATGTTCTGAGCAAGGAACTTAAACGTTAGCTTTTTTACATGGCACATATTGCACTTTTACTTCTCCAACACTGTGTTATTGCATTATTTAAACCAAATTGAACATGTTTCATTATTTATTTGAGACTAAATAGATTTTATTTATGTATTATATTAAGTTAAAATAAGTGTTCATTCAGTATTGTTGTAAATGTCATTATTACAAATATATATAAAAATGAGCCGATTAATCTGTAATTGCTTTTTTTGGTCCTCCAATAATCGGTATCGCCGTTGAAAAATCATAATCGGTTGACCTCTACAATCAATAAATAGTATATCAATAAGTTATGAGAAGTGTTACCTTACATCCTTGCCAATTCTAGACAGTGTCAAAACTGTCAATAGTGTACAATATAGTGTTGAGCATTGATGGTACCTAACCTAACCATCTCTTTTCCCCTAATCACTCTCTCAGGTGAAGGACATCTCACTGGAGGCAACAGGAGCTTTGTGAAGCCAGCGGGACACAATACATGGAGAGATGACCAACCAATCACTGTTGATGAGGGGAATGGAACCTCAACCCAGCACGTTATTGTGATGGAGGTTAGTGTATAGTGTTGCATAAAATATGAGTTACTTTGTAAATCAAATGTGGGCTGTTTATTTCAGAATGGCTCACCTCAGCTATTCACTTGCTAACATTTACATCCTAATGTATCTGCCATATGGCTTGTAAGACTTCCATATGATATTGTTATTAAATTCAAATCATGTACTGGTAATAACATCCTATCTTATTGTGTCAGTCTGCAGATACAGAGGCTGCAGGTCCTGGGGTGAAGCCTGAAAGAAAGGAGGACCTACAGCATAGCATAAACATCCAGACTGGAACGGCTGGAGCGCCCCCTATAGCAACGGAGGACTCCACCACCACACCAGCGCAGCCCAGAGCCGGCTCAGAGTATTTACCGGTATTTCACCAGATCCAGAGGACAGTTCATTCCCGTGGAGATGGTGGCGCACCAGTCACTGGCGTTGATGATCCATCATGTTCTTACAGTACAGAGGTGGACTCTGGCAACATGCCCTTGGGTTTAGAGACACAGACTGATCTGTCTAAAGGGGAATGGAACCGGTACAGTAGTAGTATATACTCTGAAGGGTGCCTAGATAAGAAAGGGGAGTGTCTGGTTGTAGATGAGGTAATTGTGAAAGTGGAGGGCGACGCTTCTCCCACATGGAATCCAGATAGTCACCTAGGTGACGGACACTCACAGGGCAGAGATTTCTTAGATTACAGGGAAAGCTTAGAGACAAATCCAAATGTTGCGACCCACTCCCCTGTACACATTCTCAGGGATTGCGACCCAGTGTCCACGTCGATGGGGCCTTATGATTCACACGCCCACGTCCTTTTCAATCAGGTATTGAACGCAAACGACATGGCTAGAGCCCAGGCTCAGGGAGGGGGAGCCACATCAGGCAATAGTAAAGAGAAACGGTTTCTCTGCATGTTCTGCAACAAAGGCTTCAGCTGCCCCCAGAAGGTGGAGATCCACCAGAGGGTCCACACAGGGGAGAAACCTTTCAGCTGTACCCAATGTCACATGTGCTTCGCTGAGGCTGGCAGCCTGAAGAGGCACCAGAGGGTGCACACAGGGGAGAAATCCTACAGCTGCCCCCAGTGTGAGAAGAGGTTCTCCCCCCAGCACCATCTGAAGAGGCACTTGAAGGTCCACACGGAATAGAAGCCGTTCGCCTGTATGCACTGTCGGAAGAGGTTCTCATAGAGGAGCTTCCTCAGGATTCCACTCTATAACATAGAAAGTTACCATTCCATTCAATGGCTTCTGATGTTTAGATCAAATCCTGCCCTAAAGATAGACTGAGCGAGATGACGTAGATCAATTTCCACAACATCAAAGAGCGTTGAAGGCCAAGACATTTTGGTATATATGCGCCTAAAAAGTCTTAACATAATTTAGCCCAGTACAGACACTATGTTCACAAATGCCTATTTCATTACTTCCATTCAACTACTTTTTCTTCTTCAATAATCACTTTTATTATTATTTTTATTATTTTTTACCACTTTTTCTCCCCAATTTCGTGGTATCCAATTACAGTCTTGTCCCATTGTTGCAACTCCCGTACGGACATGGGAGAGTCGAAGGTCGAAAGCCCTCTGAAACACAACCCAGCCGAGCCACTTCTTGACACAATGCCGCTTAACCCGGAAGCCAGCCACACCAATGTGTCGGGAGGAAACACCGTACACCTGGCAACCGTGTCAGCGTGCATTGCGCCCGGCCCGCCACAGGAGTTGCTAGAGCGCGATGGGACAAGAACATCCCTGCCGGCCAAACCCTCCCCTAACCTGGACGATGCTGAGCCAATTGTGTGCCGCCCCATGGATCTCCCGGTTGCGGCTGGCTGAGACAGAGCCTGGACTCGAACCAGGATCTCTTGTGGCACAACACAACTAGCACTGTGATTCAGTGCCTTGGACCACTGCGCCACTTTACTAATAAACACTTTTAATGAGAACATTTATGAAGTTCATTAAGTTAATGCAGATTTGTAGTTGAGATGTGTATGTGTGGTTTTCATATGGTGTATTTAAAACGTGTTTGTTTAATAAACAGAAAATAGGACTTTCATTCTAAGACTTTCCCGTTGGCCCATGTTGACTCCAATGCTTCCCACAGTTATGTCAAGTTGGCTGGATGGGGGACCATTTTTGATACACATGGGAAACTGTTAAAAGTGAAAAACCCAGTAGTGTTGCAGTTCTTGACACAAACCAGTGCGTCTGGCACCTACTACCATACCCAGTTCAAAGGAACTAAAATATTTTGTCTTGCCCATTCATCCTCTAAATGGCACACATGCACAATCGATGTCTCAAGGCTTAAAAATCCTTCTTTAACCAGTCTCATCCCCTTTATCTACACTGATTGAAGTGGATTTAACAAGTGACATTAATAAGGGATCATAGCTTTCACCTGGATTCACCTGGTCAGTCTGTCAATTAGTACTCTTAGTGTATATGATCTTCTGTATAATTTGTGTTTACAGTCTGCAGGCCATGAGGACTTGCTGATATCCAGTCTTGTTGGCGGGAGAGAGTGGACCTCTGAGGTGGCTGGTCATAAGCCATGGCCCCGGATCAGAAGTCGTCCTTCTTCCTTCCCGAGGCGGAACCAGGACCGAACCACAAGGGACAGAGACTCCACCACCACACAGCACATAATCCCACCAACACCCAAACAATGGCTAGAGGTCAAGGGGGTCAGACTAACCACCTGAGGGTGGTGGCTCCTGCTTCTACCTCTGGTGTCTTTGGGTCACGACGTGGGAGGCCAAAGCCGTACACTTGCTAGACGTGTGGTAAGCGCTTTGCTAAGGCAAAATATGTGAAGTAGCACCAAACCGTTCACACCAGGGACAGGCCCTGCAGACTGTTACAAAAGCTTCTCCTTCCTGAGTAGCTTTATAAAGACATCGAAATGTCCACAATGGGGAGACATCGTAGCAGTATAGTTATCATGTGAAGTGTCTTGAGGTAAGAGGCTAATCAACCACATTAACCCTTTGTTAAATTGTCATTTGAAACAGGCAAGTAAAATAACTACCTGTTTTTAGCGAGACAGTTAATCTAGGCTAGAACAAGGACTGTTGAATATTTACCTTACTGAGGTGATGGAATAGTCATTCATTCTATTATTTTCTACTCTATTCTTACTAAACAAGTCTGTTCTCAGCTTGAAATATACTGATCATTGGAGATTTGATGTGTAATGTAATAAGCAGTACGGTATTTTAAAGAACCACACCCTTTGAGCTGACGCCAACCAATAAGATCCTTTCTCTTCTGTGTAAACGAAGTGGGCAAAATTATGCTTGACAGGAGAGCCACCAGACAGCTGAGATGCAGGTAAGCACTGGACTTCAGCAAGAACGGTGAGAGTCATGACGAGGAAGAATGGCGCCAATCTCAAACCTACGTCTTCCGAATATAAATCTAGTGTTGGTTTTTCGTATTAAACAACTACTGAGGCTGATTTCCTTACGTCTTAAGTTGAAGAGAGTGATGAAGTATTTATATATTTTTTTAAATGGAGGAGCGGCTTCAGAGCCACAAGTTGTGGCTGCTGCTGTGTTTGTGGAGCACGAGGGGAAAAGAGCAGAGTTGGGGACGAGAAATCTGCAACCTGTCCACGATCAATTCTTTGTTGATTGGAGTACGATTCAAGGAAAAGGTCGACCATGGGGTTTTGTCTGACCCGTATGATGTCTCGCAGTGAGTAAGCGAGGGAAAGTTCATTCAGTCAAGGTTGCGAGGAGTGGCTTCATTATCATAGGGTGTACCACCATCTGCCGGAGGAACTGAGTTTTGCGCTTGGTTCAACTGAGGTCACGAGAAGTAACGCGCTTTAGCCTATGGAACAGAGCTCCTCTCTAGGGAGTGTCTTTGGCTTTAAAGATAATTACAATTGTAGGCTATAACAAATTGCAGTAACAGAATGCTGCAGTAATTGAGAATGCAAATCATTAATGATTACTTACACTGAACAAAATATAAATGCAACATGTAACAATTTCAAAGATTTTACTAAGTTACAGTTCATATAAGGAAATCAGTCAAATGCAATAAATGAATTAGGCCCCGATCATTGCACATGACTTGGAATACAGATATGCATCTGTTGGTCACAGATACCTTTAAAAAATGGTAAGGCCTCCCGAGTGGCACAGCGGTTTAACAAGCTGTAGACCTTACTCAATCGTTGCACCCACACTGCTTCCGACCTCAACAAGCGTTTGCTTTGCCAGGCGCTAAAATTGAACTTGGTTCTATTTGTGACGCATAATGTACTGCAAGTCCCGGGAGATGGGGTCATGGAAGAACGTGGAAGTTTTCAGCATCGAGGAATTGTGTACAGATCCTTGCAACATGGGGCCGTGCATTATCATGCTGAAACATGAGGTGATGGCGGCAGATGAATGGCACGACAATGGGCCTCAGGATCTCGTCACGGTATCTCTGTGCATTCAAATTGCCATCGATAAAAAAGCAATTGTGTTCGTTGTCCGTAGTTTACGCCTGCCTATGCCATAACCCCACCGCCACAATGGGTCACTTTGTTCACAACGTTGACATCAGCAAACCATTCGCCTACACGACCCCATTCGTCTGCCATCTGCCCGGTAGAGTTAAAATTGGGATTAATCTGTGAAGAGCACACTTCTCCAGTGTGCCAGCGGCAATTGGAGGTGAGCATTTTCCCACTGAAAACTGCCGAATTGCACTCAGGTCAGAACGACGAGCTTCCCTGAGACGGTTTCTGACAGTTTGTGCAGAAATTATTCTGTTGTGCAAACCCACAGTTTCATCAGCTGTCCGGGTAGCTGGTCGACACCTTAACCATTACACCAAGAGGTTCTAAGTCTAGAGCAGAGCAGAACATGTTACATGTGAGTCTCAGCATTTAATCATTTGAAAGATATTTTTGTAAATAAAAGACCAGGCCCCTTCTGGATCCGCCCCTTCTCTCACAAACACCGCTCTAGCTCAGCCCTTGTTAATCACACAGACAAATGGTTGGTACCAGCAGATGCAAAATAGATATAATCCAATTGTAAAACCCAGAAGAATGTAGCTCAAACACAGTGGGCGTGTCCGAATACCCATACTTGCGTCCTAAATAGTAGACTGTTTGAATATGTGATAAAAAATAAATAAAAATTGTAATGTGACATTTCGAAAATGTACTGTACTTTTAATGTCATACTCATTTTGGCTTTGACAACAGCTAAAATCAGATATGGGGATGTGCTACCGAAGTTAACCAATAACGCGAAACAGCCCAATCGCGCATGACGCATTCTCAATATGCAAAAATAGGACGTTTTTATAGTATGTGAATTTTAAAAAATCGAGTATGGTTTAAATGTCAGGATGTTATAATTTCAGCTCTTCATCTATACGTAACAAAAATATAAATGCAACATGCAACAATTTGAGACTTTGCTGAGTTCAAATCAAATTGTATTTATCACATGCGCTGAATACAACAAGTGTAGACCTTATAGTGAAATGCTTACTTACAAGCCCTTAACCAACAATGCAGTTTTAGTTCATATAGTTACAGTTCATATAAGGAAATCAGTTAATTGAAATACCTGAATTAGTCCCTAATCTATGGATTTCACATGACTGGGCATGGGCGCAGCCATGGGAATGAGTTTTCCCCCAACTAAAGGGCTTTATTACAGACAGAAATATCCCCTCCCTCCCCCCGACGATCCCGTAGGTGAAGAAGCTGGATGTGGAGATCCTGGGCTGGTGTGGTTACACGTGGTCTGCAGTTGTGAGGCCAGTTGGATGTCCTGCCAAATTCTCTAAAACGATGGAGGTGGCTTATGGTAGAGAAATAAACATTGACTTCTCTGGCAACAGCTCTGGTGGACATTACTGCAGTCAGCATGCCAATTGCACGCTCCCTCAACTTGAGACATCTGTAGCATTGTGCAAACTGCACACTTTAGTGTGGCTTTTTATTCTACCCAGCACAAGGTGCACCTGTATAATGATCATCCTGTTAAATCAGATTCTTGAAATGCCATACTAGCCGGTGGATGGATTATCATGACAAATTATAAAATATTCACTAACAGGGATGTAAACAAATTTGTGCAAAAAATGAGAGAAATCATTTTTATGCGTATGTAACATTTCTGGGATCTTTTATTTCAGTTCATGAAACATGGGATCAGCACTTTATATGTTGCGTTTTATATTTTTGTTCATTGTAATTGAGTTTGATGCACACTTTTCCACAATGCATTGGAAATTCTGCCTTCTCCCTACAGTTTTCAGCGATTAACTTTGCCCACGACTGGCTCATGGGACTCTGTGTTTGAATGTAAATAATCATTGCTTGCGATACGGCTGTGGAAACAATTGTCCCTTATCTTTATTCAAAACATACGGGCCTTCTTTCATCACTGTGAAAGAATCCTTCAAATAAAAAATATACGCTTAATGTAATTAGCAGTTTTGCACAGATCCATACAACTGTGACTTTATGACCAACATTATCCTATTTATACTTTAGTAAATTTCAACACCAGAATTAATGTTTCTGACTCATATCGATGCCACATAGAACCAAATTATCTGGTTTTAAACAGCCTAAGGGACAGTTGACATTTATTTTAACCATACACTCTTTAAGCTATGAGGCCAACCAATAAGATCCTTTCTCTTCAGTAATGGAGAGGCCAAGGGCTTAATAAGTGATTTTTATTTATTTTTAAATGGTAGGAGTTGTGGAACAGGGAGGGAAAGGGAAGACACCTGTATAAGATCCAGGAAAAGGTGGGGGAGGTCCTCAGGTCAAGAGAAGGAAGGAAAGTCTAATCACAAGGCTGAGACTCATAAGGCTCAACAGCGCTTTGAAATCAGTAGGGAAACATCCAACTGGAAAGTGTAATCACTGCCAGGAGATGGAGACAGTGGAACACATTCCATTTCAGTGGCAGCGCTATAGGAGGCAAAGATACCATTTGCTATAAGGATTAAGGAATAATGGTATTGAGGAGTAATATTGAATTTAAAAAAACCTTACGCTGATATTGTATTTATTTATGTATTCCGTTTCCTTGGGGAGAAGGCGGGGTTTGATGGGTAGAGTTCAACTTTAGACACGTTTCCAGTCGCTGGTTCACACTCCAGTCCAGTTGGTGGTGGTAATGCATCACTAAAGTTGATTGCCAACCGCCATTTAAAAACCACAGAAGTGTAAACGAAAGTGAAGTGACCAAGAACAACTTCAACGTTAGCGGTTTTATTAGTTATATATTAATTAACACACGACCTCAAAACATGACTTAACTACACAGCATTACATACTTATCCCAGGTAGTCTTTAATTCGTGTCGGAGACAGGACTTGGGTGACATCTGTTATCTAGGTAACGCTGACTAGCTGCTAACAATGGCTAACTGTATGGTTTTTCATACTCAAATAGCCTCCATTATGGAGGTGCTAGCGAATGCAGCCGTGTCAGAGGTCTGTAAACTCATAGATGACGATTACGCAGTGTTTCGTTTGGAAATAACTCAAAGCCAGAAAGAAAACAGGGCATTGCAGAGGAAACTACAGCAACTCGAATTGAAGATGGCGCGGGAGCGCGCAGAGAGGACAATACGAGAGCGCGTCCTCGCCAGTCGACCCAGTAGTGTCAAGATCCTCGACCGATATAGAGGAATGGCAAGAGGTACATTTTGCAGAGGTTGAGGGGCCTTTCGCCCCGTTCACATATGCAGATTTTTTACATTAGATGTCTTAATCACATGTAGTATGCTATAGTTCTCCTGATTACTTGGCAAACTTACTGAAAGACACTCACATTCTAACCAGATAATAGATTTCCTATTATTTACTCTTTGAAAACATGAGCATTGACAGCAGAGTACCTAACCACCTATTTTCCCCCATTCTCTCTCAGGTGAAGGAAGTCTCACTGGAGGCCACAGAAGCTTTGTGAAGCCAGTGGGACACAATACATGGAGAGATGATCAACCAATCACTGTTGATGGGGGGAGTGGAACCTCAACCCAGCACGTTATCATGATAGAGGTTAGTGTAATAGTATTACATCAAAATTACAGTACATCAAATGTGGCCAGTTTAATTCAGAAAGGCTCCCCTCAGCTTTTCACCTGCTTATATGTAACATCCTCATTTATCTGCCATAGGGGAGCTTGTGAGACTTCCCTACGACATAGTTTTCCAAATCTATTCATGTACCGGTAATAACCTTCTCTCTTCTGGTGTCAGTCTGCAGAGGCTGCAGGTCCTGGGGTGACACAGGAGACGTCTGAAAGAGAGGAGGACCTACGGCACAGCATAGACATCCAGACTGGAGAAGTGCCTGGAGTGGTGCCCTCTGTAGCCACTGGGGACCTCGCCAACGTGCCCCAGGCCAGGTCCCGGTGCAGCATCACGGAGGTCAGTTTAACGCCGAACGTGGCCCTCAAGTCAGAGACAGACACCGAGACACTAACTGTAAAACACAGGCTCTTACACACAGGATCTGTCCACAGATCAGACCCAGGGAGACTGGGACTGGGGCCACTGGGATGTCCTGCTGCTCCCAGCTCAGAGTATTTACCGGTATTTCACCAGAGCCAGAGGACTGTTAAATCCTTGGAGATGGTGATACGTTAAACACTGGTGGTGATGATCTGTCTTGCTCTTACACTACAGAGATAGACCCTGGCAACATATCCTTGGGTTTAGAGGCACAGGTTAATCTGTCTAGAGGGGACTGGAACCACTACAGTGGTAGTGTATACTCTGAAGGGTGCCTAGATAAGAAAGGTGAGGTTATAGTCGTAGATAGCGACTGTGAAATTTGAAGGTGATTCTCCTCTAACATGGAATCAGACAAGACTCACTTAGGGGAAGGACACTAACAAGGCAGAAATTTCTTAGACTACAGGGAAAGCTTAGAAACAAATCCAAATGTTGCATCCCACTCCCTTTTACACACGCTCAGGGGTCGCGACCCAGTTTCCACGTCAATAGGTCCTTCTGATTCACATGACTGCGATCAGTTATTGAACTCAAAGGGCCAAGGCTCGGGGAGGGCGAGCAACATCAGGCAGTAGTAAAGAGAAACGGTTCCTCTGCATGTTCTGTAGCAAAGGCTTCTGCTGACCCCAGAAGGTGAAGATCCATCAGAGGGTCCACACAGGGGAGAAAGCCTACAGCTGCCCGTAGTGTGAGAAGAGGTTCTCCTACCAGAACCAGTTAAAGATGCACCTGAAGGTCCACATTGGAGGAAGGCTGTTTGCCTATATCCGAGAGGAGCTATCTCAGGATACACCAGAAGAAAAAACATTCCACTCTATAACATAGAAAGTAACCATTCCACTCGATCGCTTCTGACAACAAAGATTACTTTTCATTGTTGTCAGCATAAAATATCCACAGATGCATTTGGAATAACGAGAGTAACATATTTCAGTGTTGAATATTCCTGTGTAGAATATTGCATCCAGACATTGTAGGCTACGTGATGTTTACAAATGCCTATTTCATTACTTCCATTCAACTACTTAATTTTTCCCCCCAAGACACTTTTTTAATGAGAAATTATGCAGTTTATCAAGTTAATGCAGATTTTTAGTTGAGACATTACATTTTTATATTTACATTTGAGTCATTTTGCATTCCCTTTTATCCAGAGCGACTTACAATTAGTCTTACAAAAGCTGGGTGAGACAACCACACAACATATTTGTAGCACGTTGGGGGGGATGGATTCATTTAAGATACTCTTTGAAGAGGTAGGGCCTCAGATGTCTTCGGAAGATGGGCAGAGACTTTGCTGTCCTAGCTTCAGCGTTAAGCTGGTTCCACCATTGGGGTACCTTGACAGAGAAGAGCTTTGACTGGGTTGAGCAGATGTGGCCAAGAAGCCAGAGGTGGCAGAACGGAGTGCTCGGGTTGGGGTGTGTAGGGTTTGAGCATAGCCTGAAGGTAGGGAGGGGAAGTTCCCCTTGCTGCTCTGTAGGCAACCAATATGGTCTTGTAGTGGATGCGAGCTTCGACTGGAAGCCAGTGGAGTGTGTCGAGGAACGGGGTGACATGGAAGAACTTGGGAAGTTTGAGTACCAGACGGGCTGCGGCGTTCTGGATAAGTTGCAGGGGTTTGATGGAACAAGCAGGGAGCCCAGCCAACAGAGTTGCAGTAGTCTAGACTGGAGATGACAAGAGCCTGGATTAGGACTTGTGCCGCTTTCTGTCCGAGGAAAGGTCGTACTCTATGGATGTTGTGGACTATGAACCTGCAGGAGAGTCAATGCTTTGATGTTTGCAGAGAATGACAAGGTGTTGTCAAGGGTCACGCCAAGGTTCTTTTCACTCTGGGAGAGGGACACCATGGAGTTGTCAACCATGATGAAGAGGTCTTGGAGCGGGCAGGCCTTCCCCGGGAAGATAAGCAGCTCCGTCTGAGCTCGAGGTGGTGGGCTGACATCCAAGCTGAGATGTCTGCCAGGCATGCCGAGATGCATATCTGTGTGTGGTTTTCATATGGTGTATTTAAGTTGTTTATGTTTAATAAACACACAATGGGACTTTTCATTCTAAGACTTTTATTGAGACTCTCTTTAGTATACATCACATCTGATCTCATCTTATTCTGCATAAACATGACAGCGCATTATAACCAGTATATACCTACACATACCCACACACTAACAAACACCTGCTGTACACGTCAAAATAGTTTAGTCAGGTTTGCCTGATGATTCATTTTGACTTATCATAGCTGACTCCTATTTACCCACAACATCATATTTATGTCCACCATGATGGATTTAACAACAATGAAGTCATTCTGTAACTACAGTATAGGACTCAAACGTAGTGGGGATGGGTAAACACTCCATGTTGAAAGTGGGTTTATTATCTCTGTGTATGTACCTGAGGGTGTATATATATGTATCACGTGTCTCTTACAGGAGGAGGGTGGTCTAGAGGTGCTGCTGGTGAAAGAGGAGGGGTGTGAGGAGGGTCTGGGGAACCCTGAGGGGACCATGGTCATGGAGGACAACCAGACTACACCTCCTCCTGAAACCACAGAGGAACCAGCTGAGCAGCACAGGACCACACACAGTCTCACTGAGGTGAGCCCACTGTGAACTACTGTCTGAATGGTATTAGGTCAGGGCCTGTATCCACAGAGTGGGAGTGCTGATCTGGATCAGTTTTGTCTTTTAAATCATAATGAATGACTATATAGGCAGATGGGGACCTGATCCTAGATCAGCACTCTTACTCTGACACTTTGTGAATACGGGCCCAGGTCTTGACCATGCCTTTGAATTATAAAACTATGAAAGAGTGTCAAGTGATCAAATGAACTAACATGTTTGCATAGTACTCACAGCAGTCCCTCATTGCCCAATCAGAAGATGCTCCATAGCAGGGTGCTCATATCAGATTTCTTGATCCAACATCCTCTCACTCTGTATCTCTTACAGTCAGTAGACATGGAGGATGGAAAGCCTGATCTGCTGCTGGTCAAAGAGGAGACAATAGAAGACGGATCAGAGAGCATTGACCTGCTGAGTGGTCTGAAGATGGGGGATCAAGGTGAGGGAGAAATGCGTTCTGTGCCTAAAGAAAGTATTCATAGCCCTTGACTTATTCCACATTTGTTGTGTTACAGCCTGAATTCATTTTGTATTAAATAAATAACAAATTCTCACACAATACCCCATAATGACAAAGTGAAAACATGTTTTTAGACATTTTTTTAAATGAAATTCAGAAATATCTAAGTCGCGTAAGTATTCACGATGCACTGTGTCAATACATCCTGGAATCACCTTTGGCAGAAATTACAGCCGTGAGTGTCTGGGTAAGTCCTGCTGAAAAGTGAATTTGTCTCTCAATGTCGGTTGGAAAGCAGACAACCAGGTTTTCCTCTAGGATTTTGACTATGGATCTATTCTCTAGGATCTATTCCATTTATTTTCATTACCAAAAAAACTCCCTAGTCCTTGCGGATGACAAGCATACCAATAACATGATGCAGCCTCCACCATGCTTGAAAATATGAGGAGTGGTACTGGATCTGCCACAAACATAATACTTTGTATTCAGGACATAGTTAATTTCTTTGCCATATTTTTTGCAGTTTTAATTTTGTGCCTTGTTTTAAACAGGATGCATGTTTTTCTTATGTTACTTTTTTTAAATACATTTTTCGTGATGTCCAATTGTCCCATCGCTGCAACTCCTGTACGGACTCGGGAGAGGCGAAGGTCGAGACCCAGTCAAGCCGCACTGCTTCTTGACACTCACTTAACCCGGAAGCCAGCCGCACCAATGTGTCGGAGGAAACACCGTACAGCTGGCGACCGAAGTCAGAGTGCATGTGCCCGTGCACCACAAGGAGTCGCTGGATTGCGATAGGACAAGGACATCCCAACCGGCCAAACCCTCCCCTAGCCCGAACGATGCTGGGCCAATTGTGCGCCGCAGCCCGGGATCGAACCCGGATCTGTAGTGACGCCTCTAGCACTGCGATGCAGTGTATTAGACTGCTGCACCACTCGGGAGGCCCTACAAGGATGCATGTTATAGAATATTTGTATTCTGTACAGGCTTCCTTCTCACTCTGTCATTTAGGTTAGTATTGTTGAGTAACAACAATGTTGTTGATCCATACTTAGTTTTCTTCTGTCACAGTCGTTAAACTAAACTAACTGTTTTAAAGTCACCATTGGCATCATGGTGGAAATCCCTGAGTGGTTTTCTTCCTCTCCGCAACTGAGTTAGGAAGGACGCCTGTATCTTTGTAGTGACTGGTTGTATGCAAACACCATCCAAAGTGTAATTAATAACTTCACCATGCTCAAAGGGATATTCAATGTCTGCTTTTTTGTTTATCCATCTACCAATAGGTGGCCTTCTTTGTGAGGCATTGGAAAGTCTCCTTGGTCTTTGTGGTTGACTCTGTTTGAAATTCAGTGCTCGACTGAGGGACCTTACAGATAATTGTAGTTGTGGGATACAGAGATGAGTCATGTTAAACACTTATGTGGGTCTCCCGGGTGGCGCAGTGGTCTAGGGCACTGCATCGCAGTGCTAGCTGCGCCACCAGAGTCTCTGGGTTCGCGCCCAGGCTGGGCTGGGTTCGCCCCCAGGCTCTGTCGCAGCCGGCTGCAACCGGGAGGTCCGTGGGGCGACGCACAATTGGCATAGCGTCGTCCGGGTCCGGGTTAGGGAGGGTTTGGCCGGTTTGGATATCCTTGTCTCAGTATGTAAAATGTAATAAAATGTATGCACTCTACTGTAAGTCGCTCTGGATAAGAGCGTCTGCTAAATGACTAAAATGTAAAATGTAATGTGACTTCTTAAGCACATTTTTTTTTCTCCTGAACTTATTTAGGTTTGCCATAGCGAAAGGGTTGAATACTTATGCATGTTTTTCTTATGTGTTTTTTTTTGGGGGGGGGGTACTTTTTTTAAAATCAAGATATTTCAGCTTTTAGACATTTTTACAAATTCATAAATTTTTTTACTTAATTCCACTTTGACATTATGGGGTATTGTGTGTAGGCCAGTGACACGCATTCTCAAAATGTGGAGAAAATCAAGGGGTGTGAATCCTCTCTGAAGGTACTGTATAGCCTACATACTGTAGAGTAATAGATATTCAATGGGAATAGTGATGCACCTGGCTATTGTTTGTTCTTCATTTTCCTCATTCATGAAATCAATAAAACTTATGTTTACATAGAAAAACACGCATTATAGTGTATGAACTAAAAAAACAATGACTTATCAGTGACCCAAGTCCAGCTCAGATTATCCCTACCATTGTGTCACTGAATTGTCGGAGTGCTGCTGCAAAAGTACATTGTCAGTCATAATGTGTGTCCCTCTAACTGCCCTGAATGCCTCTGTTGATCCTACAGCTATTGTTTGCAGTAATCGTGTGCCTATGAGCCAGAGTTCTACTCTTAGCACTGAGGCGGTGTGCCCTAGTAGGAGGTACACTGTGTGCAGCTCACCTTGCACTATAAACTCAAACATAAATAACATTGTCATGTCTACTTCTGATCAGCTTCCCATTAAAGCAATAAAAAATATTAAGCATCCCAGAAAAGTGCTGAAAATAGCCCACATTAAGAAACAAGGTTCATGAAATCAATAATTTGAGGCGGCAGCGTAGCCTAGTGGTTAGAGCGTTAGACTAGTAACCGAAAGGTTGCAAGATCGAATCCCTGAGCTGACAAGGTACAAAATCTGTCGTTCTGCCCCTGAACAAGGCAGTTTAACAGTTTAACCCACTGTTCCTAGGCCGTCATTGAAAATAAGAATTTGTTCTTAACTGACTTGCCTAGTTAAATAAAGGTAAAATAAATAAAGGTAAAATAAATAAAAACTTGCTAGTAACAGATGAAATTCATATTCTGAAATGCACTTAGATAAAACCTTTGATAATACAGTGGCAGCAATACATGGTTATAACATCTACAGAAATGCCAATGGAGGCGATGTTGCGGTCTATATTCAGAACCACATTCCTGTAGAGCTTAGAGAGGATCTGTTGATGTAATATGGCTACAGGTTCATCTGCCTCACCTGAAGCCCATTCTTGTGAGAAGCTAACAGTCAATATCTGGATAATGTGTGTGAAATGCTTTATAATGTATGTGATATCAACAGGGGGGTATAGTTTCTGGTAATTTCTATATTGACTAGCTTTCATCAAGCTGCCCACTCAAGAAAAAGCTTCAAACTGTAACCAGTGCCTGCCATTAGTCAATCTACCAGGGTAGTTACAAACAGCACAGGAATGAAATCATCAGCATATATTGATCACATCTTTACTAATGCTGCCAAAATTTGCTTTAAAGCAGTATCCAAATCCATCGGATGTAGTGATCACAATATAGTAGCCATATCTAGGAAAACTAAAGTTCCAAAGGTTGGGCCTAATATAATGTATAAGAGGTCATACTAATAAGCATGCATCCATTAAGAAAATTACTTAAACTGTTGAATTCTGTTTGATTTATGAGGAATTAAAACATTTTATGGTTTTGAGGGATGAGGCGAAAGGAATGGCAAATAAGTTTGGCTGCACAACCGATTGGTAAATGTGACTAAACTGAATAAAAAGAAGAAACTATACTATGAAACAAAGATGAATGATAGTAAAAAGCTTTGGAGCACCACCTTAATTAAAATGTTGGGCAAAAAGGGTAACTCGGATCCATCATTCATTGAATCAGATGGCTCATTCATTACAAAACCCACTGATATTGCCAACTACTTGAATCATTTTTTTCATTGGCAAGTTTAGCCAATTTAGGCATGACATGCCAGCAACAAACGCAGACACTACACATCCAAATATAACTGACCAAATTATGAAAGAAATGCATTGTAATTTTGAATTTCCTAAAGTGAGTGTGGAAGACGTGAAAAAAGTGTTGTTTATCAACAATGACGAGATACTGGGGTCTGACTACTTGGATGGAAAATTACTGAGGATAATAATGGACGATATTGCCACTCCTATTTGCCATATCTTCAATCTAAGCCTACTAGAAAGTGTGTGCCCTCAGGCCTGGAGGGAAGCTAAAGTCCTTCCACTACCGAAGAATAATAAAGCCCCCTTTACTGGCTCAAATAGCCGACCAATCAGCCTGTTACCAACCCTTAGTAAACTTTTGGAGAAACATTTTGAGCCAGATAATGCTATTTTACAGTAAACAAATTGACAACAGACTTTCAGCACACTTATAGGGAAGGACATTCAACAAGCACAGCATTTACACAAATTACTATTGATTGGCTGTGAGAAATTGATGATAAAATAATGTGGGGGCTGTTTTTTTTAGACTTCAGTCAGGCTTTTGACATTATCAATCATAGTCTGCTGCTGGCAAAACGTATGTGTTATGGCTTTACACCCCCTGCTATATTGTGGATTAAGAGTTTAACAGAACACAGAGGGAGTTCTTTAATGGAAGCCTCCAACATAATCCAAGTAGAATCAGGAATTCCCCATGGCAGCTGTCTAGGCCCCTTTTTTCTATATTTACTAATGACATGCCACATGTTGATACAACAGTACCTAAGATGGGGAGAAGTCTGTCCATAATAAAGCGCTGCTCTGCCTTAGCACTATCAACAAGGCAGGTCCACCTGGACTACTGTTCAGTAGTGTGGTCAGGTGCCACAGAGGGACTTACAAATTACTATTGGCTCAGAACAGGGCAGCACAGTTGGCCCTTAAATGTACACGGAGAGCTAACATTAATAATATGCATGTCAATCACTCATGGCTCAAAGTGAAGGAGAGATTGACTTCATCACTACTTGTTTTTGTAAGAAAAGTTGACAACCTGAAAGCACCGAGCTGTCTGTTTAAACTTCTAGCACACACCCATGCATACCCCACAAGACATGCCACCAGAGGTCTCTTCACAGTTCCAATGTCCAGAACAGACTAGGGGAGGTGCACAGTACAACATAGAGCCATGACTACATGGAACTCTATTCCACATCAGGTAACTGATGCAAGCAGTATAATCAGATTTAAGAAGAAAAAAAAAGATTAATACACCTTATGGAACAGTGGGGACAAGTGGACACACACACACACACACACACACACACACACACACACACACACACAGGTACAGGCACATGCTAGCACATGCACTCTACACACACATACATTGTAATATTGTTGAATGGTGGTATTATACATTTTGCATTGTAGATATGTAGTGGTGTAATAATGTTATATGATGTACTGTTTTAGCTTTTGTTTTATGTGTGATGTAAGTGCCTTAATGTGTTTGGACCCAGGAAGAGCAGCAGCTATTGGGGATCCCTAATAAATACATATGTAGAGTTCTCTACCATGTTTGTGAAGTCTACTTTGTAACCTCTTCCTGCAGGTGGTTGGCTGGAGGCTAACAGAGGAGACTGGGCAGCCATCTTGAATTCCCAGACCCAGACGGGTGCCGCCAAGGGCCCAGGGGACATCATCACTGAGCAGGTCAGGAACAGAGGCGACATAGTGGAGGTCAGTGGATGGGACAGCATCAGCAACTCTGGGCTGGGGAACAACACTGTTAACTACAACCAGAAACAGACAGTGGAACACAAAACAACAACCAAACTTAGTCTCCATGACAGCAGACTGGCTGAGACCAGGGCGAGGCTTAAATTTGGTCTGCGGGGACTGGGAGGTGTCCGTATGCAGCGAAAGAGAACAGACACAGACTTTGCTAGGGATGCTCCGTCCTGCTCCTATAGTTGTGATTCAGAGAGACTGATGGTGCCTCAGGTTAACCCCCTAACAATTGCTGCCTTCAGCCTGCCTTCTATAGGATCTATCAACTGGAACATGGACCCTGCGACAACACAGACACTCCCTGGCCTTCATCCTCCTCACACTCCCCTAATGTTAAACCAGACCTCAGACAATGCCAGTGCCTCAACACTAAATGGCAACACAAGCCCATTGACAAATTATATTAGTAGTAACGCTATTAGTAAATCCGGTGGCAAAGAGAAGCGCTTCCCATGTTCGTTCTGTGGGGAAACTTTCAGTTTCCCCCAACAGTTGGAGATCCACCAGAGGATACACACGGGAGAGACATCGTTCAGCTGCCACCTGTGCCGGGCCTGTTTTTCACACTTGTCCAGCCTGAAGAGGCACCAGAGGGTTCACACAGGGGAGAAGCCATTTGGCTGCCACCTGTGCAAGGCCAGTTTTTCACACTCGTCCAACCTGAAGAGACACCAGAGAGTCCACACAAGGGAGAAATCCTAGAGCTGCCCCAGTGTGAGAAGAGGTTCTCGCACCAGCTGAAGATGCACCTGAAGATCCACACAAAAGAGCCTGTTCGCACTGCGGGAAGAGGTTCTCAGAGGAGCTAACTCAGGATACACAAGCAGAAAATGCACACGGCCCATGTGTTGTGACATGTAATGTAATACTAGTTAGTTTGATGTTAATTCTGTTTGTTTTGGATTTACTGGGAAACTGGATGAGATGAACTGAGGAAAGAATGAGTATGATGAGGCAGAGTAGATGATATGGTTGGTGTGATGGTGTCTGTGAAAATGCTTCACTGATGAAGTGACAACCTTGTCCAGTTGTTTGATGCTAGTCTTTTATATTGAGGAAATTAGTGCCTTAATTTGTTTACTTGACATGTAGTAGTGAAGCAGTGGAATGCAATGCTGAACCTTTTCCAAAGTATTCAAAAATGTATTTTGTCAAAGGTAGGGTACCAGATTTTAAGAAAAGGTTGTTACCATAGTGAGAAAAGTTATTCTACTTGTCACATGTTTTGTACAATTAAAGTTGTGTACTTCACTATGAGAGTGTATGACCATTTTGTTGAAATTAAATACAACATTGACTGTTCTGAATGACTTAGTCCCTGCAATGATACAAAAATAACTGAGTTTTCCTTATCTCAGTGAAACCAAAACATTATACTTCATTTTTGAATCAACACATGTCATTTTTTAAATAATAAACTCCAATGGATCCATATTGTTAGGTACTTGAATCACAGTGTTAGAGATGGGCTTAACTGTGGTTAACATTTTATAATGTCATGTTTCTGTGTGTACAGCAGAGTTTCTTATATAAACTGCTATGCTTTTCTGTTCAATTTGTGTTTACAGTCAGCAGAACATGAGGACCTGCTGATATCCGGTGTTACTGGCGGGAGAGACTGGACCTCTGAAGCAGCTGGTAACAAACTCTGGCCCCGGATCAGGACACTGGATCAGGAGCCGTCACTCTTTCTTCGCGAGTTGGAATCAGGACCCAAATGCGAAGGACAGAGACACCACCACCACACAGAACACAACCAGTGGACAGGTGGTCTGAACAACCTCAGTCCTGGTGGTCATCAGAGAGACAGAGGCTCCAATCAGGGATCCAGTCAGCAACCGAGGCCCTTCTCTTCACAGTCTCAGTGCAGGGATGTAGCAGTGCCTGGGGCTGATGGGGATAGACCCTCCTATTCCTATGATACAAACACCACAGTATCCATGATGAACAGAGCAGGTCACACTGGGCTTCAGCCTTCACAGAGAGTGGTGGAAGACCCGCCTAGTGGGAGTCTAACAGGAAGTCTTTCTCCTTCAAGATCTCCTCTAATGCCTGGTAACTGGGTTCATAGAAGGTCTGGGTCTAGCCTTCCTCATGGTTATCCCACCAATACAGACAGGGTCAGGATGGGCTTTCACCATGATAGGTACCTAGCCTATAACATTGCAGACAATCCCAGCAACACCCAAACAATGGCTAGAGGTCAAGGAGGGAGCTCAAAGGGTGGTGGCTCCTGCTTCTACTTCCTCTGGTGTCATTGGGTCACAACGTGGGAGGCCAAGCATTAGGACGGACGCCGACAAGCCATACATCTGTCGCACGTGTGGGTAGCGGTTTGTTAGGGCAAACTATTTGAAGGAACACCAGACTGTTCACAACAAGGAGAGAGGCTCTTCAAGTGCAAATTGTTACAAGAGCTTCACCTTCCTGACTAACCTTATCAGACATAGGAGTGTCCACAACAGGGCAAAATAGGAGGAGTGTGGCTTGAGATGTGCGCAGGGCCTATCTGGGAACCATTCTGTAGGTGACATTTAATCCAATAAAATCATTTTCTCAGTTTAATTTCTCCAGGTGTCCTGTTCAGGTTCTCTCTCAATCACTTTTTTAAATAGAAAAACATTTGATAAGTCCACCAGAGGTTTGGGAAAAATATTAGATATTTAGATTTTTGGGGTGTAGTTACCCTAAGTGTGCACCAGCAAGAGACTATCTTTTGGTTGTGATGTTTCTGTACCGCTCATGTGATTGCAGAGTTTGCTAAACAAATGGCCACTGGATTGATGCAAATAATCAAGCCAGGTTGTAGGCTACATTGTAGTTAACATTTAAATTAGAAGGTTTTTGGGAAAGGCTTCCTTTCCCAAAAAAAAGGAAACCTTTTCCTTTTCTTTATTAGAAGGTTATCATTAGCATCATTGCTAACGGCTACACAAAGTGTATACCTAGGCACACGGGCATTCCTGTTTCAGGAAGTTGCAGGAAAATAGAAATCATTGATGCATTTTTTTCATATTATTAATTTATGACACATTTTTTAAATATAGGTGAATTACGTTTTAAAGTCTGGAATCTGTGATTACGTCCGTTTTTAATAGGGCTCTACATATCATGTATAGTGTCTTGGTCAGATACCCCTCATTAACCATTTAACTTTTCATTTGAAACAGGCTTGTCTGAATACCTGTTTTTAGAGCCCGTAAACCTTGGCTAGAACAAGGACAGTTTAATATTTACCTTACGGAGGATGGAATAAAGTAATTATACTCTATTCTTGCTAACACACTGTTCTATCTAAATTAGTCTGAGCTTGTAAGATAGTGATCATGAATAGGAGAGTTTATGTATAATGTAGTAAGCAGTACCGTAACTAAACGAACAGCGCGCATCCCTATTCCTTTAACCCCAGCAGTTTAGCTATGACGCCAACCAATAAGATGCCTTCTCTTTAGTGCGAAATTAACCTAACGTAACCAGGCTTAGTGAAAGGAAGTGTAGTGACCAAGAACAAGTTCCACGTTAGCGTTTTTGTTATTTAGACGTTTATTGGCACCCTGGAACTCAAAATATGACACATGTAACCGCGCTGCACATACTTACCCCAGGTAGTCTTTAATTCGCGTTGGAGACGGAACTTGGTTGAGGATGTTGTCTAGCTAGCTGTTAACGTTAGCAAACAACAATGGCTGACTGTATGATTTTTCACACTCAAATAGCCTCCATCATGGAGATGCTAGCGAATGCAGCCGTGGCAGATATCTGTAAACTCGTAGACGACGACTATGCAGTGTTTCGTTTGGAAATAACTCAAAGCCAGAAAGAAAACAGGGGATTGCGAAGGAAACTACAGCAATTGGAACTGAAAGTGGCACGGGAGCGCGCAGAGAGGACAATTAGAGAGCGCGTCCTTGCCAGTCGTCCCAGCAGTGTCAAGATCCTCGACCGGTACAGAGGAATGGCAAGAGGTACATTTTGCATTAGGCTGAGGCTGCGGGGAGTGTCGCCCCCTTCCCCTCTGCGCATGTGTTAAGATGTGTACCCAGAATTGGGTATTGGTCAGTTTTTGGATAGTATTGTAATGAAACAGACAGGGAGTGCAGCAAGAACCCTCAACCTTCAAGCCCGTTGCCCCGCGGAAATCGATAGTGCTAAAAAAAACATGATCAAGTGAGGTTGTTGTGTGGCGGACACTGGTTTAAAAGAGCAGATATCTACTCTGCATCTGCTGTTTTAAACCAGGGTCTGCCACACAACTCCATCACAGGACACCTTTCTAGGAGTATGCAGCATTGCTAGTTATTGTTTATGGCCCTCTCATGATAAATTACTTTTGTGGATTATGTAGATTACATTTCAGATTACTTTTAGTTACATTTAACTGGTTTTAATATAGACAGCGTGAATTGACTGTGAACTCTGCCATGATACACAGACACACGCACACCTTCAATCTCCAGGTTTCTCTCTGCCACCCCCACTGCTCTGTGTGGTTTAATCTGCCCTGTCATGGAATGTATCCGTGAAGGGCATGGGGCTTGATGCTGTGCATTGATGACATGACACCTGGGTCCTGCTGGTTATTATATGGGATGTCTTCCTTAATCTGAACTGGCAGTGTCTGCGGGGTTGGCAAGTGAGAGGGTGTGATGTCATGTACAGTACCAGTCAAAAGTTTGGACACACCTACTCATTCAAGGGGTTTTCTTAGTTTTTACTATTTTCTACATTGTGTAATAATAGTGAAGACATCGAACTATGAAATAACACATATGGAATCATGTAGTAACAAAACAAGTGTTAAAGTAGCCACCCTTTGTCTTTGACAGCTTTGCACACTCTTGGTATTCTCTCAACCAGCTTCACCTGGAATGCTTTTCCAAAAGTTTTGAAAGTGTTCCCATATATGCTGAGCACTTGTAGGCTGCTTTTCCTTCACTCTGCGGTCCAATTCATCCCAAACCATCTCAATTGGGTTGAGGTCAGGTGATTGGGGAGGCCAGGTCATCTGATGCAGCACTCTTCACTATCCTTGGTCAAATAGCCCTTACACAGGCTGGAGGTGAGTTGGGTTATTGTCCTGGTGAAAGACCAATGATAGTCCCACAAAGCATAAACCAAATGGGATGGCATATCGCTGCAGAATGCTGTGGTAGCCATACTGGTTAAGTGTGCCTTGAATTCTAAATAAATCACTGACAGTGTCACCAGCAAAGCACCATCACACCTCCTCCTCCATGCTTCACAGTGGGAACCACACATGCGGAGATAATCCGTCCACCTACTCTGCGTCTCACAAAGACACAGCATTTGGAACCAAAAATCAAACATCAGACCAAAGGAGAGATTTCCACCGGTCTAATGTCCATTGCTTGTGTTTCTTGGCCCAAGCAAGTCTCTTCTTCTTATTGGTCTCCTTTATTAGTGGTTTCTTTGCAGCAATTCGACCATGAAGGCCTGATTCATGTAGTCTCCTCTGAACGGTTGATGTTGAGATGTGTCTGTTACTTGAACTCTGTGAAGCATTTATTTTGGCTGCAATTTTTGAGGCTGGTAACTCTAATGAACTTATCCTCTGCAGCAGGGGTAACTCTGGGTCTTCCTTTCCTGTGGAGGTCCTATGAGAGCCAGTTTCATCATAGCATTTGATGGTTTTTGTGACTGCACTTGAAGAAACTTTCAAAGTTCTTGAAATTTTCCGGATTGACTGACTTTCATGTCTTAAAGTAATGATGGACTGTCGTTTATTTTACCAAATAGGGCTATCTTCTGTATACAACCCCTACCTTGTCACAACACAACTGATTGGCTCAAATACATTAAGAAGAAAATAAATTCCACAAATGAACTTTTAACAAGGCACACCTGTTAATTGAAATGGATTTCAGGTAACTACCTCATGAAGCTGGTTGAGAGAATGCCAATAGTGTGCAAAGCTGTCATCAAGGCAAAGGGTGGCTACTTTGAAGAATCTAAAATATATTTAGATTTGTTTAACACTTTTTTGGTTACTACATGATTCCATAAGTGTTATTTCATAGTTGTCTTCACTATTATTCTACAATGTAGAAAATAGTAAAAATAAAGAAACATCTTGAACGAGAAGGTGTGTCCAAACTTTTGACTGGTACTGTAGGCAAGAGGAGTAGTGGTGCACGCGCACGCCAGTCATGTACACGCACTGTTGTGGATGCAAGGTCCAACTCAGATCACTTCTGACACCAGTGTAATGAAACAGGCAGGGAGTGCGTCACGAACCATCAACCTTCTGGCCCGTAGTTCCGCGGAAATCGACTGCCCTAAAAGCATGCTCAAGTGGCAGTCTATCCATGCTTATAAATCCAGGGTAGCTACAGGATGCAACAATACTTCCCCTGATTACTTAGCTATCTTGCACAATTTATTTGATCTTTGTTTTACCAAGCAGGTCAGTTAATTAAGAACAACTTCTTGCACAAAGAAACTATCATATTCTTTCCAAATTCCTTATGTTCATACTCAACTAAAATAATGTGATGCATGGAACAATAAATAGTATATCAAGAAATTAGGACAAGTGTTACCCTACATCCTTGTCAATTGTAGACACTGTCAATAGTGTACAATATAACATAACCATCCCCTTTCACTCAATCGCTCTCTTAGGTGAAGGACATCTCACTGGAGGCCACAGGAGCTTTGTGAAGCCAGCGGGACACAACACATGGAGAGATGACCAACCCATCACTGTTGATGAGGGGAGTGGAACCTCAACCCAGCACGTTATTGTGATAGAGGTTTGTGTCATAGTATAACATTAAAAGTGACAGTACATCCGATGTGGCCCATTTTATTTCAGAAAGGCTCCCTTCAGCTATTCATTTGCTTACATTTACATCCTTATTTATCAGCCATAGGGGAGCTTGTGAGACTTCCCTACGGCATTGTTATCCAATTCAACTCATGTACTGATAATAACTTTGTCTCTTCTTGTTTTAGTCTGCAGATGCAGAGGCTGCAGGTCCTGGGGTCAAGCTGGAGAGGTCTGAAGGAGAGGAGGACCCACAGCACAGCAGAGACATCCAGACTGGAGCAATGGCTGGAGTGGCATCCCCTGTAGCTACCGAGGACCTCGCCACCGCTGCAGCACCTCAGACCAGGACCGGACGCAGCGTCACGGAGGTCAGTGGAACGCTGAACGCCGTCCTCAAGTCACAGACAGACACGGAGACTTTAGCTGTAACACAAAGGCTCTTACACACAAGATCTGATAACAGGTCAGATCCAGAGAGACTGGGGCAGGAAAGGCTGGGCTGTCCTACTGCTCCCGGCTCAGAGTATTTACTTTACGGTATTCCGAGTTTGAGGAAGGTTTGTTCTTATCGGGACTCAGATGACGCGTTAGAGACCGGCAATGATCTGTCTTCTTCTTACCCTACAGAGATGGGTTTAGAGAGACAAACTGATCTGTCTAGAGGGGACTGGAACCGGTACAGTAGTAGTGTACACTCTGAAGGTTGCCTAGATAAGCAAGGGGAGGTTATAGATGAGGTGACTGTGAAAGTGGAGGGCGATGCTCCTCTGACATGGAATGTAGACGAGACTCACTTAGGAGAACAACACTCACAAGGCAGATATTTCTTAGATTACAGGGAAAGCTTAGAGACAAATCCAAATGTCATGACCCACTCCCCTTTACAGGCTGTCAGGAATCGCAACCCAGTGTCCACGTCGATGAGGCCTTCCGATTCACACAGCGGTGCCCTTTTTGATCAGGTATTGAACTCAGACGACAGGGCTAGAGCCCAGGCTCAGGGAGGGGGAGCCACATCAGACAATAGTAAAGAGAAACGGTTCCTCTGCATGTTCTGTAACAAAGGCTTCAGCTGCCCCCAGAAGGCAGAGATCCACAAGAGGGTCCACACAGGGGTGAAATCTTTCAGCTGTACCCAGTGTCATATGCGCTTTGCCCAGTCCGGCAACCTGAAGAGGCACCAGAGGGTCCACACAGGGGAGAAACCCTTCAGCTGTACCCAATGTCAAATGCGCTTTGCCCAGGCTGGCCACCTAAAGAGGCACCAGAGGGTCCACACAGGGGAGAAACCCTACAGCTGCCCCCAGTGTGAGAAGAGGTTCTCCCACCAGCACCATCTGAAGATGCACCTGAATGTCCACACGGGAGAGAGGCCATTCAGAGAGTAACTACCTTAGAATACACGAGCAGAAAAAACATTCCACTCTAACATAGAAAGTAAACATTCCAGTCGATAGCTTCTGATGTTTCGATAAAACGCTGCATTAAAGAGAAAGATGATTTTTCATTGTTGTCAACATAAAAATATCCAGAGATGCATTAGGAATAAGGAGAGTAACAGATTTCAGTGTTGAACATTCCTGCGTAGAATATTGCATCCAGGCATTGTGTGATTTATAAGGCATACAGAAGCCTAAAAAGTCTGTTACAAATTGTGTTTGTACTTTGTAGGCAATATAATGTTCACAAATGTCTATTTCATTACTTCCATTTAACTACTTTATTATTTTAACAAACAAGTTTTAAATACACCATATGAAAACCACACAGACACATCTCAATCGGCATGATAATGTGATAAACTGGGAAGAAAATTAACACAAAATGGGACTTTTCATTAAGACTTTCATTGAGACTCTCTTTAGTATATATTACATCTGATCTTAACCTATTCTGCATACACCGACAGCGCTTTATAACCATGATATTATGATGGGGTCATTGCTGCCGGCTCACCTTACAGGCACCGCAATCGCTACTCCTTCCCCCTTCAAGGCACTCCGAATCAGAATCACCTTTATTCGCCAAATACATTTGCATGTACAGGAATTACAGAAGCCCTGAAACCCAAGGTGAAAAAAATTATAAAAATGTGACTCTTGGAATTATCTCATTTGAACGACTTAGTATCTTGTTCAAACAACTTAGTGTCTTGTTCTAACAACTTAGTATCATGTTTGAATGACTTAGTTAAAGTCGCATACAAGAGATGGTAAGTCATTCAAACGAGAGAATTGTTATTTTGTCTCATTAGGCCTTAATTTGTTATCAACTTTGTCAGACCATGTAATGGTTGCTGCAACCATTCATTCACTGTTTCTTTAATTGATATGATTGACAAGTTATTTGATAGCCTAAAGCATGCATGCCAGAGCATGGATCAAGGAGCAGAGCGTAATTGAGTTGATTTTTTATTGTATTTTTTGTCAGCGCTGTAACTGTACACGACTACACAGTCTATAAGACTGATGTACTCAGGCAACTGATTGATCAGACATTCTATAGGAGACTCACTACAAACCCCACAAAACAGCTTTTGGCTGTAATCGAACAGACTGTCCCCAAGGGCATGCACAATGGTGAATAGAACACAGATTATTGGTGTGTAAAAACAGCTCCACACCGGTAATCTGCAGTCACTAAAATATTGTTTAATTATATACATCCCCAAAGGGACAGGACGAATTTTCTTTGTGATATCAGACCTGGTTTGGCAGAAGGCATGAAGATCTCTGTTCAGCTTCAAATGCCCCGATTGATAAATATGCCGCTATCTATTGTGACACTTCTGTTTACATTTGAAGACATTTGTTAAACGTCTTCCCGCTAATAAAAAAAACGACTCCACTCAATATTATTGTCCAAATAATTTGTGTGCGCGTAAGATTTTTTTTTTCTTCCAGTAGTTGGTTTTGACTATAGCTTGAAGTATTTGAACTAGCTGAATAGTAAGTTAATAATAGTTTAATATTATAGCAATAATAAACTGCTACGACTGCATGAGGCTATAAAACTGCATGCCACAGGAAGTTGATCCCTGCAATGGGAGGATTTATTTTGCAACCCGTCCAACAAATCCATCCATTAAGCAAGGTTCTCGCATATCATCAAATGAATAGGTATATGTCATCGGTGCTATTGAAAATCAGATAGCTTCCTTAAGTTTCAGTAAACCATTAGCCAACACTTCAACGATGAAACAAAAGTTTCATCATGAAAGTTTACTATCATTTTATTTTGGTGATTAAATGTAATTTCCCCCCCCAGTTATTGTGAACTGTAGGCTATAACCTTTTTAATTGAAGGCCTATCACAAACCTTTTTTTTTGTAGGCGATTCTGATAGGCTACTAAAAGCATGTTGTTCACAGCATAAACCCGCCTATTATCTCGGATGTTCATTAATTTATTGGTGATGGATACTTTAACTGTTTGTTTAGGCTACTGTTAAAGCGCTCACATAGGCTACTCTCTGCCAGAGCTCGTGAGATAACTAGTAATTCCCTTATGATAGATATCATGTTACCTCCTTACACATAGGTGGCGCGTCCATAAGGCTAGGCGAAGCTAAGCTTTAAATTAAAGTGTTAAAGTAAATTTCATTAAATTATATAATTACCCTACTCCTGTCTATACAGAAATACATAAATAAAATCATAAAAAATAGGCAGCTAAAGCATGATTTGGCCACAGAGGAATATTAGCTTGTTTCAAAAAATATTAGTAGATGTTTTAAATCTTATTGCCTACAGTCAAAAGGAAAGGCAACGCAAACAATTTGTGCAGCTCGCACAGCAAATACTAAGTGGATGATTGTTGAATTGCGACTGTCGGGTTGCGACTGTCGGCATATTGCAATATAGAAAAAAAAGTGGGATTTTTGGGGGGGGGGGAAAGCAAATGCCTATTGATGTAAAGAATGCAATGAAATTACTCTCATCTGTCTTTTAGTCGGGGCGCAACTTTCACTGTGCAGTTGTATCATTGGAATGTGATACAAAACGAGGCAATAGGGTGCTTTAGGACCATGTGGACGCCTCGGAGCGGTCGGGTAGGCTGTTTGGAGTGTTTATCTGACTGGAAAATTTAATTAAAAAAGTTATGTCTCTCCCACATCTAAAACCAAAGTTTTCCCCCTGCTTTTAGTTATCAAAATTCTAAATTTAATTGAGCGATCAACAGTATAGCCTATCTTATTGGCATCAGCGGAGAGCATCGGCCATATCCCGGATGACTGCACATATTCACACTATCATTGTTGGGTCAGTGCCACTTAAATTTATTTTTTGGACAATAATTTCCTCCTCCAGTTTAGATGGACGTCATTTTCTATTTGTGTCTCCCCTTCTCGTATGGTCTATTACAGGGGTGTCAAACTCATTCCACGGAGGGCCTAGTGTCTGCAGGTTTTTGGTTTTTCCTTTCAATAAAGCCCTAGACAACCAGGTGTGGGGAGTTCCTAACTAATTAGTGATGTTAATTCATCAATCAAGTATAAGGGAGGAGCGAAAACCCGCAGACACTCGGCCCCCCGTGGAATGAGTTTGACACCTGTGGTCTATTATATGGATAACGTCGTTTTTATTGATCTGTTTGTCAGTGTCAGCAGCATTAAAACGATTCTGTTTATGTCTCCAGTCATATAAAGTGTAGTAGAATTGCATGAAATGTTTTTCCTGTTCAACGAAAGAAGAAACGTTTCTGATATAGGCTAGCCTATAGCCTAGGCCTACTCTACGCTTTACGCTCTCAACCATGCCATGCACCTCCCCTGAGTGAGACGTTAGCTCCACTAAATGCAACAAAAGTCAAACTTGGGGGGGGTCTCTAAATAATGCTAATTTAACCATTCTCCTATTAGTTTAAAATGTAATAGTAAATGTGTTTTACAGTGGTAAATATTAAAATATAAGCTTCCAAATGAAACTAGCACCCCCACCTCTTTGTCATGATTTAAACCATTTAAGTTAGCCTAGTGGTTAGAGTGTTGGGCCAAGTAACTGAAAGGTTGCTGGTTTGAACCCCCGAGCCGACAAGGCTCTGTTGATGTGCCCTTGAGCAAGGCACTTAACCTTAATTGCTCCTGTAAGTCCCAGAGCGTCTGCTAATTGACTAAAATGTAAACTTATGTAGTGGCGCTGTCCACTAAATAGTGCTGAATTTTGTCCTTTACTCAGATTTTCATTCGTACTTCGTAATTTTTGCCATTTGTTTGCCATGCGTCCTTGATTGTTTTAAAGTCACCATTGGCCTCATGTTGAAATCCCTGAGCGGTTTTCTTCCTCTGTGTCAACTAAGTTTGGAAGGACGCCTTTATCTTTGTAATGACTGGGTGTATTGATACACCATCCAAAGTGTAATTAATAACTTCAAAATACCCAAAGGGATATTCAATGTCTGCCTTTTTTTAACTTTTTTTTTTACTCATCTACGAATAAGTGACCTTCTTTGTGAGGCATTTGAAAACCTCCTTGGTCTTTGTGGTTGAATCTGTGTTTGAAATTCACTACTCAACTGAGGGACCTTACAGATAATTGTATGTGTGGGGTACATAGATAAGGTAGTCATTCAAAAATCATGTTAAACACTATTATGTGACTTGTTAAGCAAATGTTTACTCCTGAACTTATCTAGGCTTGCCATAACGAAGGGGTTGAATAATTATTGACTAAAGACATTTCAGCTTTTCATTTTTAATTAGTACAATTTTTGAAAAACAAAATTCCACTTTGACATTATGGGGTATTGTGTGTAGGCCATTGACAAAAACATCTACGTTTTATACATTTGAAATTCAGGCTGTAATACAAAATGTTTTGAACAAAGTTAAGGGAGTGTGAATACTTTCTGAAGGCACTGTATAGACACACAAATTACACAATCCACATACAGTGTGTACATACCAGGCAAAAAGAAAATACAGACTACACTATAAACATCAGTCTAAACTACAGACTACACTGTATGCCACGACACCTCAGTGGGGCTCGACGGCAGAACCAGCATCCTGGAACTACACCCTCGATCCACCACTCAACTCAGCCCTGCTTCCGTACTGCCTACTTGGCTCTGACACCGCTCATTCCACTTCAGGCAGACTCAACAGGATGTCCACTTCTGCCTGCTTGCTTACTGTACATCAGCCACTAGCTTCTTCCTTGCCACTCCTTCAATGCCAAGTAGCCACAGAGCTCTCCAGAGTGATTGGCCTGCGAAGCACCTGCAGCCGACCACAACTGGTAGATTCCAGGTTCTCCATCCATTCTGCTGACTCTCAAGGATGAGGGACTGGTATTTGAGCTTCCACTCATGCAACAACTCCATCCTCTCCTCCCAGGGCACTGTGAGCGTGATGAGGACCACCTGCTTGGAGCCTATAGACCAAAGAACGATAACCATCGGTCAGACCTGCTTGGCAGGAGGAGAGCACATGCTCGGTTGTCCACATATTGTGCTGCTGGGCTTTTTGCCAACCCCCACGTCTGGAGGTTTGTTGGTGTGGGCAAAACATTGTACACAGAGCAAGCCAGAAACTTCATCTGCTGCCCTTTCATGTTCCAGAAGTGTTGCTGGGTGAGTGCCCTGTCTCGCACGCTCTCTCGGCGTGTCCAGCTGGCTTGTTTTTTCATGGCTACAGCTCTGACGTGCCTTCTTTCTTCCTCAGCCTTTGTGACCTCCCTTTGTACTCTGCTTTCTTCCAGCTTGACGTGGTTCTGCATCCCAGACCCAGCCTGCCTTGGTTTACTGACCAAACAATGACAGCGTGTTGCAGTCGTTCCTCCACCTCTATGAGCGCTCTGCTGGCTGACCACTTGTGACCTGTTCTGACCTCGATCTCTAACCTCCTTTCAAACCTCTCAAATCAAATCAAATGTTATTTGTCACATGCTTTGTAAACAACAGGTGTGGACTAACAGTGAAATGCTTTCGTACGGGCCCTTACCTACAATGCAGAGAGAAAGAAAGTCGAGAAATAATAGAAACGTAAAACACGTAATAATAGATACACAATGAGTAATGATAACTTGTCTATATACAAGGGGTACCAGTATCGAGTCGATGTGCAGGGGTACGAGGTAATTAAGGTAGATATGTACATATAACTAGGAATAAAGTGACAGATAGTAAGCGGTGACAGCAGCGTATGTGTCAAAAAAGTTAGTCCAAAAAGGGTCAATGTAGATAGTCCGGGTAGCTATTTGCTTAACCATTTAACTAACTATTTAGCAGTCTTATTGCTTGGGGGTAGAAGCTTTTCAGGGTCCTGTTGGTTCCAGACATGGTGCATTGGTACCGCTTGCTGTGCAGTAGCAGAGAGAACAGTCTATGACTTGGGTGGCTGGAATCCTTAAAAAAATGTCTGGCCTTCGTCTGACACAGCCTGGTATAGAGGTCCTGGATGGCAGGGAGCTCGGCCCCAGTGATATACTGGGCCGTACACAATACCCTCTATAGCGCCTTGCGATCAGATGCCAAGCAGTTGCCATACCAAGCTGTGATGCAGCCAGTCAAGATGCTTTACATGGTACAGCTGTAGAACTTTTTGAGGATCTGAGGACCCATGCCAAATCTTTTCAGCCTCCTGAGGGGAAGATGCGTTGTCGTGCCCTCTTCAAGACTGTGTTGGTGTGTTTAGACCATGATAGATCCTTAGTGATGTGGACACAGAGGAACTTGCAGGTCTTGAGCCGCTCCACTACAGCCCTGTTGATGTGAATGGGGGCGTGCTTGGTCCTCCGTTTCCTGTAGTCCACGATCAGCGCCTTTGCCTTGTTGACGTTGAGGGGGAGGTTGTTGTCCTGGCACTAGACTGCCAGGTCTCTGAACTCCCTTTATGCTGTCTGATCATTGTCGGTGATCAGACTTATCACATCGTGTCATCGGTAATCTTAATGATGGTGTTGAAGTCATGCACGGCCACACAGTCGTAGGTGAACAAGGGAGTACAGGAGAATACTAAGCACGCACCACTGAGGGGCCCCCGTGTTGAGGGTCAGCATGGCGAATGTGTTGTTGCCTATTCTCACCACCTGGTGTTGAACGCTGAGCTATAGTCAATGAACAGCATTCTCACGTAGGTGTTCATTTTGTCCAAGTGGGAAAGGGCAATGTGGAGTGCAATAGAGATTGCATCCTCTGTGGATATATTGCAGCGGTATGCGAATTGGAGTGGGTCCAGGGTGTCTGGGATGATGGTGTTGATGTGAGCCATGATCAGCCTTTCAAAGCATTTCATGGCTACAGAAGTGAGTTTTACGGGGTGATACTAATTTAGACAGGTTGCCTTGGCGTTCTTGGGCACAGGGACTATGGTGTTCTGATGGTAGGTGTTACAGACTGGGTCAGGGAGAGACTGAAAATGTCAGTGAAGAAACTTTCCAGCTGGTCAAAACATGCTCTGAGTACGCATCCTGGTAATTTGCCCTGCGGCCTTGTGAATGTTAACCTTGTTAAACCTTGTTACAGGCTTTGGTTTTGCCATTTATATTTTGAGGTTGGGCGTTAGTATGTTTGCATGTGGGGCTCACTGATTGGTGTCACCTCGTTAGTCAGTATGTATTACACCTGTGCTGGCTTGTTCATCTCGTTAGTTGTAAGGTGTTTCACCTGTGCTGTCCCAGGTAATATTTAAGAGTGGTTGGCCCAGTGCTCAAATTGTCTTGAGCGACATGGAGGGTTAACACCTTCAGTTGGCATTCCCTATTTGATTTCTAGACAAACAATCCTTTATCTGATCTTCCCTATTTTGTTTTGACCACTTTTTGCTTTGCTTCCTGTCTTTAAGTTTGGTGTGGGTTTTTGTTTTGTTTGCCTCTTCTTGGGCAAATTTTGTGGGCTCTCATGGTGGGTTTCTTTCAGGTTACTGTTGTTGTTGCTAGTCAACTTGTCAGTGGACACCCCCATGAGTGTCTTTCAGAACCCCTCCTAAAATCCCACCTGTTTCGTTTTGGTTGTGGTCAGTGACTCTGTTAATTCCCCCTTCTGTTTGAGCAACATTATTTGGTTTACTTGCTGGGGAACGTAACAACCTGTTTAAAGGTCTTACTCGTATCGGTTACGGAGAGCATGATCACAGTCGTCCGGAACAGCTGGTGCTCTCATGCATGGTTCAGTTTTGCTTTCTTCAAAGCAAGCATAGAAGGTATTTAGCTCGTCTGGTAGGTTAGTAGGCTTGTGTCACTCGGCAGCTCACGGCTGGGTTTCCCTTTGTAATTTGTGATAGTTTGCAAGCCCTGCCACATCCGATCAGCGTCAGAGCCGATGTAGTAGGATTTGATCTAAGTCCTGTAATGACGCTTTGCCTTTTTGATGGTTCGAAGGGCATAGCAGGATTTCTTATAAGCGTCTTGGTTAGTGTCCTGCTCCTTGAAAGCGTCAACTCTAGCCTTTAGCTCAGTGCAGATGTTGCCTGTAATCCATGGCTGTTGCCTGTAATCCATGGCTTCTGGTGGGGATATGTACGTACATGCGCAGGGTCACTGTGAGGACGATGTCGTCGATGCACTTATTAATGAAGCTCATGACTGATGTGGTAAACTTCTCAATGCCATCGGATGAGTCCCAGAACACATTCCAGTCTGTGCTAGCAAAATAGTCCTATAGCTTAGCATCCACTGGCACTTCCTGTTTGAGTTTTTGCTTGTAAGCAGGATTCGGGAGGATAGTTATAGTCAGATTTGCCAAATGGAGCGCCAAGGGAGAGCTTTATATGCGTCTCTGTGTGTGGAGTAAAGGTGATCTAGAGTTATTTTTTTGCCTCTACTTGCACGGGTGACATGCTGGTAGAAATGAGGTAAGACAGATTTCAGTTTCCCTGCATTAAAATCACCGGCCACTAGGAGTGCTGCCTCTGGATGAACATTTTCTTGTTTGCTTATGACCCTATACAACTTGTTGATTGCGGCCGTAGTGCTAGCATCTGTTTGTGGTGGTGAATAGACAACTCTCTTGGTAAATAGTATGGTCTACAGCTTATCATAAGGTATTCTAACTCAGGCAAGCAGAACCTTGAGACTTCCTTAATATTAGAGATTGTGCACCAGCTGTTGTTAACAAAGAAACACACCACCCTCCTTGAGCTTACCCGACGCTGCCATTCTGTCCTGCTGATGCATAGAAAAAACAGCTAGATGTATATTATCCATTTCCTTATTTGGCCAAGTTAACAAAAAACATAGGATATTACAGTTCTTTAGGTCCCGTTGATAGTAATTGTACATTCACCAATAGAACAGAAGGTAGAGGCAGTTTATTTATTCGCTACGGTAGTTTCATCAGGGTGCCTGCACGTTGGCCTCTATATCGCGGTCACTTTCTCTTCCCAGTAAGGGGGTTAGGGCCTGGTCCAGGGTGAGTAAATCGAAGAATCCGATGGCGAAAACATTATGTAAAACATTTTTAATATCAGCGCAAAAAATCACACCAGATAGCAGAATTGGTCAGGAGCCTGTAAAACATCTCACACAAAACATCTCACAAAAAAAAAAAACATCTCACACAATCTTTGTCATTGAGATTGGCCATGTACCACTTTCCCAGGCTCTTCCCAGGCTTCTCTCTGATGGTGGGAATGGTCTCTCTGATCTTGAATTGTCGTTTTTTCTGGACTAGGCTTCTTGACTTTGCAGACTTGAACTCCATTCTGGCCCATTTGATGAGCTCTTCCAGATCCTCCAAAATCCATCAGCCTTCTGGAACAGACTTCATTTTCAGATCGTCCATGAATGCTCTGATTGGAGCCTGCTGGACGCCGCTTGCCGGTACTGCACCCTGTCTGAGCATCTCTTTTGATTTAACGAGAAGGTTCATCGCTGCAGAAATCAACATGATTGAGAGTGCACCCGGCCAAAGTCAAGAAGCCCAAAGTCCCAAAGTCAAGAAGATTTTACCTTCCACATTGAGGAGTGAGATGGTTTGGAATTGCTTGATGTTTGTGGAGTTATCTTCTTTTGGAATGAAACAGCCCTCAGCAACTAGCCAACTTTCTGCAAGATAGCTTTTCCTCCATCCCACTTTCAGCAGCCTTGTACAGAATACCATTAGGCCTTGGTGCTGATCTTCTCCTGGCCTTCTTGAGAAAGTAATCTCCTGCCAGCTGGGTTCCAACACCTCGAAGGGGATGGTGGATTCATTGGTTTGATGAGTTTTGCAATCTCTTCTAGCTCCTTTTCATGCCTGGGGTTGCTGTGGACTCCACGAAGGTGCTCCTCCACCTCTTCCTTTGTTGCTTTGAGCTCTCCTGATCTTTTGACCCCCAGGAGTTTTGATAGATACTGGAAGGGTAAAGTCTGTCCTCTCCGTCATCCGCCTCTTTCTGTCGCTGCAATGGTATTCAGCTCGGCACAAAGTCTTGATACGCTCTCTCAGATTGTCTCAATGTCCTTCGATGCTGGTTTCACTCCCTCCCTTAATTGGTGAAAAGCCTTCTTCAGCCTCCGCAGGTCGCGTCTTAGGGTCGTTATATTCTTCAGACCGGTTTTCTCTTGGCTTGATGTTCGTCTTGGATTTCCTCTCTTTTTTTCCAAAACTGTCAGCCCCTATGCTCCAGATGATAGTTGACATGGGTCAGATATTCTTCCCTACATCTCCTGCGAGTGTTACCTCCAGCACATGATCCACGTTTCGGTCGAACATGTCCTATTCCTTCTTTGCTGACACATTAGGCCATCTTAAGACCGATAGGGCCTTAATGATCATGTACTCTTATAATCTCCACCCAGCACAGCAAGAAGAGGACTGGCTACCCCTCGGAGCCTAGTTCCTCTCTAGGTTTCTTCCTAGGTTACAGCCTTCCTAGGGAGTTTTTCCTAGCTACTGTGCTTCTGCATCTGCATTGATTGGGGTTTTAGGCTGGGTATCTGTATAGCACTTTAACAACTGCTGATGTAAAAATGGCTTTATAAAATAATTGTTATTGATTGATGATTTCACAGGCTCCTTCCTGGTCTCTCCTGTGTTGTTTTGTACATATTGTCTTCTATGTTGTGTGCCTTGCCTTGCCTGTTGGTTCTCTGTCTCCCCTGGTGCATCAGTGATGCTCCGATTGCAACCCCTTGCCTGATATATCTTCAGACCCATCTCGTTTTTGAAAATCTTTACACATCTGTAGACCCTAGATAAATTGTTTAGCTGTTCGGTTGTCCTTCATGAGTGGTCATAACAGTGGTCTGTCCTGTACGTCGATCATCCTCCCCGCTCTGGCCCGAGAGTGCTATCTTATTAGGAATCTTTCCATAGCAATTGATAGTAGGTACCTTCTTGGGAAGGTTTTGATTAAGCCTTCCAAGAAAGATATTTAATGTTATGGGACTATTTTGCTTCCACTGGTACTGGGAATCTTAAGGTCAATGGCATCACTTTACTACCAGTACATTTTAGCCAAAAACCTGGTTGCCTGAAACTAACCCCAAGCATATATCAAAATCCACAAAGAAATGGTTAATTTACCAAAAAAAATCTACATTTTGCAACTGGCCTGAACCTCATTGAAAACGTTTTTTTTAATTGAAGAGGGCAGTCCATAAGCGCAGACAAAGAATATCAAGGATCTGGAAAGATTATGCATGCAGGAATGATCTAATATCCCTCCCAATTTGTTCTCCAATCTCATAAAACATTTTGGAAAAAGGCTGTGTTGTTATCCTCGCAAGGGTAGGGTGCTGGTGTATTGAAATAATTGAAACCTACCTTTTTTAGAAAAATTATTATTATTGTTAAAAAAATCTCTTTCTCTGAGCAATTCTGTTAATAAGCATATAATAAGCTCAGTATTTGATTTATTTTATACAGTCTTTTTTGCTTATATACAGTCTTTTTTGCTTATATTTATTAAGGGTGACAATAATTTGAGGTGACTGTACATTTGCATGTTCAGGAATTTTAATTGGTGAAATGGTATAGGACTCAAATGTATTGGGGATGGGTAAACCTTCTATGTTGGAAGTGTGTTTATTATAGTGTTGGGGGAAAAATCAATACAGTTACATATCGCATTACATAGCACCTAAGTATCGTGATAATATCGTATCGTGACATCCCTGGCAATTCCCAGCCCTAGTTTATTATCTGTGTGTGTACGTACCTGAGGGAGTGTATGTCTGTGTAATCTGTATTACCTCTCTTCCAGGAGGAGGAGGGTCCAGAGGTGCTGCTGGTGAAGGAGGAGGGGTGTGAGGAGTGTCTGGGGAACCCTGAGGGGACCATGGTCATGGAGGACAACCAGACTACACCTCCTGAACCCACAGAGGAACTCGCTGAGCAGCACAGGACCACACACAGTCTCACTGAGGTGAGCCCACGGAAACTACTGTCTGAATGGTATTAGGTCGGGGCCCGTATTCACAAAGCCTCTCAGCGCGAGTGCTGATCTAGGATCAGTTTAGCCTTTTAGATCATAATAAATAAGATTATATGGAAAGATCCTAGATCAGCACTTCTACTCAGGCTCTTTGTGGATACGGGCCCAGGTCTTGATTAATTTTGTCTTAAGTGTGGGACCATACCTTTTGAATTATCAAACCATTAAAGAGTGTCAAGTAATCAAATCATACATTTACATAGTATCACATCAACTAACATGTTTACATAATACTCATAGCAATCCCTCATTACCCAATCAGAAGATGCTCCATAGCAGGGTGCTCATATCAGATTTCTTGATCCAACATCCTCTCACACTGTATCTATTACAGTCAATAGACATGGAGGATGGGAAGCCTAATCTGCTGATTGTCAAAGAGGAGACAATAGAAGATGGACCAAAGAGCATTAATCTGCTTAGTGGAATAAAGATGGGGGAGCAAGGTAAGGGAGAAATACATATAACCTACATACAGTGACTTCAGAAAGTATTCATACCCCTTGATTTATTCCACATTGCGTGTGTGTTGCAGACTGAATTCAAAATGTATTCAATATATATTTTTTCTCACCCATCTACACACAATACCCCATAATGATAAAGCGAAAACATGTTTTTAGACATTTTAGAAAATGTATTCACACCCCTTAGTCAATACATGTTAGAATCACCTTTGGTAGCGATTACAGCTGTGACTCTTTCTGAGTAAGTCTCTAAAAGTTTTGCACTTCTCGATTGTACAATATTTGCACATTATTATTTTTTATAATTCTTCAAGCTCTGTCAAGTTGATTGTTGATCATTTCTAGACAGCCATTTTCAAATATTGCCATAGATTGTCAAGCTGATTTAAGTCAAAACTGTAACTAGGCCACTCAGGAACATTCAATGTTGTGTGTTTTAGGTTATTGTCCTGCTGAAAGATGAATTTGTCTCCCAATGTCTGTTGGAAAGCAGATTGAATCAGGTTTTCCTCTAGAATTTTGCCTGTGCTTAGCTCTATTCTGTTTATTTTTACCTCCCCCAAAAAACTCCCTAGTCCTTGCAGATGACAAGCATACCCATTACATTTACATTTTACATTTAAGTCATTTAGCAGACGCTCTTATCCAGAGCGACTTACAAGTACATACTTTTTTTTTGTTGTACCCATAACTTAATGCAGTGGCAGCCACCACCATGCTTGAAAATATGAAGAGTAGTACTCAGTGATGTGTTCGACTTGCCCCAAACATAACGCTTTGTATTCAGGACACAAAGTTCATTTCTTTGTCACATGTTTTACTTTAGTGCCTTATTGCAAACAGGATGCGTGTTTTGGAATATTTTGTGTTCTGTACAGCATTCCTTTTCGCTCTGTAATTTAGGTTAGTATTGTGAAGTAACTACAATGTTGTTGGTCCATCCTCAGTTTTCTCCTATCACAGCCATTAAACTCTGTAACTATTTTAAAGTCACAATTGGCCTCATGGTGAAATCCCCGAGCGATTTTCTCTCCGGCAACTGAGTTTGGTATGACGCCTGTATCTGGGTGTGACTGGGTGTATTGATACACCATCCAAAGTGTAATTAATAACTTCACAATGCTCGATGGGATATTCAATGTCTGCTTTTTTAATTCGTACCCATCTACCAATAGGTGCCCTTCTTTGCGAGGCATTGAAAAACCTCCCTGGTCTTTGTGGTTGAATCTGTGTTTGAAATTCACTGCTTGGCTGACGGACCGTACAGATAATTGTATGTGTGGGGAACAGAGATGAGGTAGTAATTCAAAAATCCTGTTAAACACAAGTATTGCACACAGAGTGAGTCCATGCAATTGATTATGTGACTTGTTAAGCACATTTTTACTTCTTAACTTATTTAGGCTTGCCATAACAAAGGGGTTGAATACTTATTGAGTAATTTTTTATTAATTTGTAAACATTCTAAAAACATAATTCCACTTTGACATTATGGGGTATCGTGTGTAGGCCAGTTACACAAAATCTAAATGTAATCAATTTTAAATCTTGGCTGTAACACAACAAAATGTGAAAAAAGTCAAGGGGTGTGAATACTTTCTGAAGGCTCTGTACAAATGAAGTGCGGTGAGGTCTGTCCATATGAAAAACGTTTCCATTCGGATGACATTACCCTTGTAGCATTTTCCCCTGGTTTTTCAGTTGGTGGCACCAGACCAGGATTTAGTTGCACCCATTTATTTTTGCCGCATCACGCAATATAAAAAATTTGTAGGGCTATCATCTTATAAAGTCATTCACAGTGCTTTATTAAAAAGTGTAATAGACTACTGAGATGGTATTCAATAAATAAGTTGTTTCATTCTTGTGATGTTGTGATAAGAAATATTTGAATGTGCAATCTAATCCAGTGATTTTTATGCATTTTGGTGGGTAGACACTTATGCTATTGTTGTCGCCAGTTGGAGGGTGTTTCCTCCGACATAATAATGCGGCTGGCTTCCCGGGTTAAGCGAGCAGTGTGTCAAGAAGCAGTGTGGCTTTGCAGGGTTGTGTTTCAGAGGTTGCATGGTTCTCGACATTCGCCTCTTCCGAGTCCGTACGGGAGTTGCAGCGATGGGATAAGACTGTAACTACCAATTGGATGTCCTGATATTGGGGAGAAAAGGTACAACAAAAAATTTATTAAAGATAGGCCTCCAGAATTGTCATATTTTTCCCGATAGAGATGAATTTGCATCTTTCTGTGCTCTAATATCATAGGCTAATATATTTGGGGATAATTCATCACCTGAGTATGTGGAAACGCAACACATTAGCTAGATCACTAACTCTAAACATAATACCCACTCATAGTAGCCATGTATGAATCTAAAAGTACATTAAAGGTCCCGGTTGTAGCCAACCGTCCGACGAGGCCTATGCACTCGCAACGGCTAATGCACATTTTCCTCGCTCCATATCTCAAAGGCATATAAAATATATTTGTCAAATAGTTGCTATTGAGCTCATAATTGAGAGTTGAGAAATATAAAGGATAACACTAAACCAAGGAAATTAAGTTCACCAAAGTGGTCAAACCTGGCTCTCGTCTGAACGTTGATATTGTCCAGTATACTGTAATAGATTTGCCCCCTCTCTACACTGATCGTCTGTTTACGACGAGTTCCGCTTTCTGCCAGGCCCAGTTCATTGCCTTTCAGCTCGAATTGCTCATAGAAACTATCAGTCTTGTAGCTGCTGTTCCAGTGCTACCAGAGGTCGAAAAATGGTTTCTGGTCAGCTTAGATAGAAAGCTACTGAGGATGGTTAGCTGACTCTATAGCCACATCTTTAATCTGAGCCTAGAGGAAAATCTTTGTCCTCGTGCCTGTAGGAAAGCCAAAGTAATTACGCTACCCAAGAGTGGTAAAGCTGCCTTTACTGGTTCTAACAGCAGACATATCAGCTTGCTGCCAGATCTTAGCAAACGGTTGAAAAAAATGGGAGTTTACAATCAAAGGAAAAACCAAGTAATTTAATCTCCTCAACATGCTCAACAGCCACACCACACACTAGAATTTACGGAATGAATGTACCCAATACAATGCTCTTAGTTTTAGAGATGTTCAGGAACCGTTTATTACTGGCCACCCATTCTAAAACTTTGTACATGTTGATATTCAATCTTCGTTGTTTATTCAATGCCAGATCTATCCGTGAGCTGCCAAATGTCTTAAGAGCTACAGTATCTGGCTTTGGATGTGAGAAAGATTTCTCATGCTTGTTGAGTGCTATAGGCAAGTTGTTGGAAGTTGCAGTAACCGGCTCTTGTCCACATGCTGTCGCTGGCGGATAACAGCAGGCAGGAGAAGCAGTAGAGTCGGCTGCTAGCTTCGCTGTCAGAGCCAGTCTTTCCGTTGATACCACTCAGATTGCAAAGATTGTGTTATTTTCTGTCACTTCCTTTGATGTAGGTCCCTAAGCTCAGGTGTTGATCTTCCATCCCTTGTTTCGCAAGAAAATCCAACTTTGAAAACTGTTTCAGATGCAAAGTGTTAGTCATTCTGATCAGCTTACTTTAGCTAGCAGTAAAACGAACATAACCGCCTGGCAGATGACGTGTGAAGTCCACAGGTAGGAGCGAGCTCTGTCTATACTCCTGCCTAACCCATTACTTTTTTCATGCCAATACGTATTTATTATTTGAGTGCAATGAAAAATAATGGGACATATTGACACATGAAAGGCAGCGAAGCTCTCTGCCTGCCTTTTGGTGTCCGTTAGCTGGCAGTATAAGGTAGAAAAACAGACGTGCAAGTCATGTCAATGCCTTGCATTGAGTTTGGAGTTTGAAGGGTGGGAAAAAGGGACACAGCGAGGCTGCCTTTCTCCCTGGCCTATTTGGGCATTTTGTACCAGATCACTACACATTTGGGAAGATGACCAGGCATTTTCCTAAATGAAGATGACAAGGCACTGCCTACCCTGAATGCACGTCACTGTTACAGTAATAGATCTTCTATGGGAATAGTGATGTGCCTGGCTATTATTTGTTCTTATTTTTCTTCATTCATAAAATGTAATCAATGCAACTTATGTTTACAAACAAAACACACACGTTATAATGTATGAACTTGACCAGGTCATTGACAAAAAAAAATCTCAATATATAGAGTTTTATGACAGAAAAAATATGTCTATTTTCTAACCTCTTCCTGCAGGTGGTTGGCTGGAGGCTAACAGAGGAGACTGGGGAGACGTCATGGATTCCCAGACCCAGACTGGTGCAGCCAAGGGCCCAGGGGACAACATCACTGAGCAGGCCAGGACCAGAGGTGACATAGTGAAGGTCAGTGGATGGGACAGCGTCCTCAACTCTGGGCTGGGGAACAACACTGTTAAACACAACCAGAAACAGACAGTCGAACACAAAACAACATCTGAATTTAGTATCCATGACAACAGTTTGGCTGAGACCAGGGCGAGGCGTAGATTTGGTCTGCGGGGACAGGGAGGTGACCGTATGCGGCTGGAGAGAATAGACACAGACTCGGCTAGTGATGCTCCGTCCTGCTCCTATAGTTCTTATTCAGAGAGACTGATGGCGCCTCAGGTTAACACCCTAACAGGTGCTGCCTTAAGCCTGCCTTCTATAGGATCTATCAACTGGAACATGGATCCTGTGACAACACAGACACTCCCTGGCCTTCATCCTCCTCACACTCCTCTAATGTTAAACCAGACCACAGACAATGCCAGTGCCTCAACACTAAATGGCTACACAAGCCCATTGACACGTGACAGTAGTAGAGACGGAATCAGTAAAGGTGGCATCGCCAAAGAGAAGCGCTTCATGTGTTCGTTCTGTGGGAAAGCCTTCAGTTTCCCCAATCAGGTGAAGATCCACCAAAGGATGCACACGGGGGAGAAACCGTTCAGCTGCCACTTGTGCCGGGACAGCTTCTCCCATTTGTCTAGCCTGAAGAGGCACCAGAGAGTCCACACAGGGGAGAAACCATACAGCTGCCCCCAGTGTCAGAAACAGTTCTCCCACCAGCACCGCTTGAAGATACACCTGAAGATCCACACGGGAGAGGGGCCGTTCGCCTGTACACACTGCGGGAAGAGGTTCTCAGAGAGGAGCTACCTCAAGATACACCAGCAGAAAATGCACACGGCCCATGTATAGAGTATTGTAACATGTAATGTAGTACTAGCTAGTTTGTTTGTAGTTAATTATTTTGGTTGTGGATGTATAAGGAGCTGGTTGAGGTGAACTGAGGAAGGAATGAGTATGATGAGGCAGAGTAGATGATATGGTGGTGGTTGGTGTGATGGTGTCTGTAAAAATGTTTCACTGATGAAAAGGGACAACCTTGTCCCTTTAGGTTGATATTGGTATTTTATAGTGAAATAATGATAGTGCCTTAATGCATGTTTACTTGTCATGAAGTAGTAAAGATGTGTGTAATGTGATGTTAAACCTTTTCCAAAGTCTTCTAAAATGTATTTGATCAAAGCGAGTCTACCAGATTTAGGAAAAGGTCATGAAGTTATTCTACTTGTCACATGTATCGTTTTGCGTAATAAAAGTACTGTACTTTATGTTTGGTGAGTGTATGCCCATGTTGTTGAAATGAAATACAAAACTGACTCTGTGGTGGTGACTGACTTTTTGTAACATTGTGGGGACTGAGTGCCCCTTATCTCAGTCGAACCAAAACATTATACTTAATTCTTAAATCAACACATGGACATTTTTTATAATTCACTCCAATTGCTCCATATTGTTAGGTACACTATACAGTGCATTCAGAAAGTATTCAGACACTTTCTCTTATTCTAAAATATATATTTTTTTTAATGTCTTCATCAATCTACACACAATACCCCATAATGACAAAGCAAAAACAGGTTTTTAGAAATGTTTGCTAATTTATTAAAGATAAAATACAGATACTTTATTTACATAAGTACTCAGACCCTTTGCTATGAGACTCAAAATTGAGCTCAGCTGCATCCTGTTTCCATTGATCGTCCTTGATGTTTCTACAACTTGATTGGAGTCCACCTATGGTAAATTCAGTTGATTGGACACGATTTGGAAAGGCACACACCTGTCTATATTAAGTCCCACATGTCAGAGCAAAAACCAAGCCATGAGGTCGAAGGAATTGTCCGTAGAGCTCAGAGACAGGATTGTGTCGAGGCACAGATCTGGGGAAGGGTACCAAAACATTTTCTTAAATGGAAGAAGTTTGCAACCATCAAGCCTCTTCCTAGAGCTGGCCGCCCGGCCAAACTGAGCAATCCGGGGAGAAGGGCCTTGGTCAGGGAGGTGACCAAGAACTTGATGGTCACTGACAGAGCTCCAGAGTTCCTCTGTGGAGATGGGAGAACCTTCCAGAAGGACAACCATCTTTGCAGCACTCCACCAATTTGGCCTTTATGATAGAGTGGTCAGACGGAAGCTACTCCTCAGTAAAAGGCAAATGACAGCCCGCTTGGAGTTTGCCAAAAGTTACTTAAAGGACTCTTGGATAAAACCAAGATTGAACTATTTGGCCTGAATGCTAAGCTTCATGTCTGGAGTAAACCTGGCACCATCCCTACGGTGAAGCATGGTTTTTAATTTTTTTGATTTTTATTTGGATCTCTTTTAGTCCTCATTTGGATTAATCTTCCAAGAGTCCTTAAACATTAAAATACAATTTAGAATACGAACACATTTTCACATATAAACACACTGTCACAAACAGACATAATACACTAACATATTGACCCGATAAATACTCAATCTAAAAATATATTGATTCTTCATCTACTATAGTCCAACACAACATTTCTATGTATTATATTTAAATGGTTTTAAAGTATTGTTTAAATGTATATATTGAGAGGTTTCTGGTTTGCTCAGTTAAATTTTCAATTTCTTTATTGCTCTAAATCGAAATGTTCTTTTGCCTTCTCTTTTCTGTCTAGATAACAATCTATTCCTAGTATTTACTGAATGTCTCTCTTACCAACTGAATACTGTTGTGAATAGAGTTTGCACGTTTTAAATGGTGTATATTATGAAATAAAATAAGCATGTTTTTTTTTCAATTATCTGGTTGATTGATGACCAACCAAGAACACTGCGCATGACTACAACAAAAGAACCATATCCCCACCTTAAAACAATCCTTGCTGCTTTGTTCTGTGCAATCTGCAGCCTCCTAATTTCACTTTCTGATGCATTTCCCCAGACCACAGAACAGTACTTCACCTGACTCTCAATTAATGCTTGTGTTATTTGCTTAAGAATCTTTCCTGGTAAATACTTAGCTATCCTTCTGATCATGCATGCTGTTTTGATTTGTTTTGGACATAGATGAGTTGTTTGAGGCGACCATGATAAGCAGTTGTCTAGCTGCACTCCCAGTAGTTTGGTTTCTGCCACTTCCTCAATTTGTACTCCCCCCATACTTAATTGTATCCCATGCTGTTTTGGCCTTTTCTTAGGGGAACAGACCAACATAACTTTGGTTTCCTTGGTGTTTAAAACAAGTCTGTTCCGGCAAACCCACTCCCTGATATTCTCCAAATCTCCTTGTAAAGCTTGCTGTACCTGTTGAACCGATTGTCTTGCTGTATAAATTGTAGTATCATCTGCAAATATAGTAGCTTGAGTTACAGATAAGGCATAAGGAAGGTCGTTGGTATATATTAAAGAAGTGGCCCAAGGCAACTGACCTGCGGTATTCCACAGTTTAAAGCATGAGGCGAAGAAAATGAACCATTGATAGAGGTGGACTGTTTCCTGTCAGTTAGATATGACTGTACCCAAGTCAATGCTACCTCCTTAAAATCATAATGCATGAATTTTGTCAAAATTATTTAATGATCCACTAAATCAAATGCTGCACTAAAATCTAAAAATAGTACACCCACAAACCTGCCATTATCCACAGCATTGAGCCACTGGTCAGTCATGTCAACCAATGCAGTGGTAGTGGAATGTTTTTGTGATAAGCATGCTGATGGGCTGTAATCAGATCCTTATTTTCCATGTACTCCCACATTTGTCTACTCACAATACCCTCCAATATCTTACTGAGTGAAGGGAGTAGACTTATTGGTCGACTATTGTAATGGGTTCTTTTCTGTCTTTCGGAATAGGACACAGTTTTGCATGCTTCCATACATTTGCAAACATCCCCTTTTCCAGTGACCAAATAAATATATATTTCAGTGGAGCTGCAATCTGGGGAGCAGCATAGCGAAGTAAAAAAATTGTCCATAAGATCATAACCTGTAGATTTACCATCAGGTAATGACTTCAATAGGTTTAACAACACCTCTACTGACACCATTTGTAGACTAAAAGAGCAGGTCTTGTTGCTCATAATATGATCATCAATCCATTGGACAATAGCTTGTTTGGAAGAATGTATGTTTACATTATTGCTCAGTAAATTAATTTTCTTTGTAAAAAAATCTGCAAAATGATTGGCAATATCAGCTGGTTTTGTTATTGTTGTCCCGCCAACCTCCACACTAGCTGGGCATGATGAGATAGATGTACCAAGTAGGCCATTAACTGTATTCCATACATTTTTAGAATCATTTTTACAATTAATAAAAGCATTTTTGTAAAACAACGCTTTTTTCTTACGATTCAATTTAACTCCATAATTATGTAATGTTCTATAATTCTGTTCATCAATTTCTAGTTCTGATTTGGCTGCTAAGATCTTTGCCATATTTCTTTGAGAAAAAGCCTCACCCAGTTCATCTTCAATCCATGGAGATAGACGAGCCCCAACAGCCTCTCTTTCTTACTGGGGCATGGTCCATACCTCAGTGAGCAAATCAATAAAACATTCTGTAGCATGATTTAAATCATTTAAATCAGCTCCCAAGGTACAGCAGCCAAATCATTTTGAAATAGCTCATGTTGAAATGTTTTACAATTTCTCTGTACCACAATCCAAGGGGGTTTCTTTGGAACCTTGGTGTTCATGGTTATGGTCACAATATTATGGTCTGTCCAGCCCACTGGCATTGACCTGGCGTTTAAACATTGCAATGGCATATTACAGAAAATCAGATCAATGCATGCGTCTGAACGATGACCCAACTTAGTTGATGATCTAGTTGTATCATTAAACCATTTGTTTCAAACCACATATCTCATCAATTTAGTTCTATTCGAATTATTATGATCCTTCCAATTTATATTAAAATCACCCAAGATAAATACATCTCTGTTGCTATTTGTGGCTTAGTCAAACCCAGTGCATAAGTCATCCAGATAGGACACCTTAGAGCTAGGAGGTCTATGCACACATCCTTCCAAGATGGCTGCCTGGTGAGGCAGATGTACTTGAGCCCACAGTGCCTCTACTTGACATACATTAAGGTCATCCCTCCTCTTAAAAGGTATATGATGATGACTATATCAATGAATGTTAATTTACACATAATTTACAGATGCATTTAAATGCATTTCGGTCAGAGACAAAATAGGAATATTATTTATGTTGACCAAGTTAAAAACCTCATGTATTTTGTTAGGAAGGCTACATACATTAACCTGAGCTATATGCAACCCTTTCCTTGTCAAGTGGAGATCAATAGAGCATGTATTCGTTATAGTTGAAGTTGTCATGATACACTACAACACAAACTCAGATTTGAACATTTAATTAGTATAGCCAGGGAGTTACTCTAGAGTTCCGATACAATTGCCTGTTGATGTAAAGTTTATCCATCACCATGGAGACTCGTTGATTGGTGGCAGCATCATGCTGTGGGGATGTTTTTCAGCAGCAGGGACTGGAAGACTAGTCAGAATCGAGGGAAATATGAACGAAGCAGAGTACAGTGAGATCCTTGATGAAAACCTGCTCCAGAGTGCTCAGGACCTCAGCATGGGGCAAAGGTTCACCTTCCAGCAGGACAACGACCCTAAGCACACAGCCAAGACAACGCAGGAGTGGCTTCGGGACATGTCTTTGAATGTCCTTGAGTGGCCCATCCAGAGCCCAGACTTGAACCCCATCGAACATCTCTGAAGAGACTTGAAAATAGCTGTGCAGTGACGCTCCCCATCCAACCTGACAGAGCTTGACAGGATCTGCAGAGAAGAATGGTAGAAACTCTCCAAGTTACAGGTGTGCCAAGCTTATAGCTTCATTCCCAAGAAGACTCAAGGCTCTAATAGCTACCAAAGGTGCTTCAACAAAGTACTGAGTAAAGGGTCTGAATACATATGCACCTTTGGGATGAATTAGAACGTCGACTTTGAGCCAGGCCTAATCGCCCAACATCAGTGCCCGACCTCACTAATGCTCTTGTGGCTGGATGGAAGCAAGTCCCCGCAGCAATGTTCCAACATCTAGTGGAATGCCTTCCCAGGAGAGTGAAGGCTGTTATAGCTGCAAATGGGGGACCAACTCCATATTAATGCCCATGATTTCGGAATGAGATGTTCGATGAGCAGGTGTCCAAATACTTTTGGTCATGTAGTTTACTTAAATCACAGTGTTAGAGATGGGATTGACTATGGTTTGCATTTTATAATATCCTGTCATGTTTCCGTGTGTACAGTAAAGACTTTCTTATATACATCTTTATATGCTCTTCTCTGAATGTTGTGTTTACAGTCTGCAGTCCATGAGGACCTGCTGATATCCAGTGTTGCTGGTGGGAGAGACTGGACCTCTGAAACAGCTGGTCACAAACCCTGGCACCGGATCAGAACCCTGGATCAGGAGCTTTCGCTCTTACTTCCCGAGTCGAAACCGGGACCGAACCACGAAGGAGAGAGACTCCACCACCACACAGAACACAACCAGTGGACAGGTGGATTGAATAACCTCAGTCCTGGTGGTCATCCGAGAGACCAAGGATCCAGTCTGCAGCCCAGACTCTTCTCTTCACAGTCTCAGTGCAGGGATGGAGCAGGGCTTGGGGCTGATAGAGATAGACCCTCCTGTTCCTATGATACAAACACCACAGTATCCATTATGAACAGAGCAGGTCACCCTGGGCTTCAGCCTTCACAGAGAGTGGTGGGAGACACCCCTGGTGGGAGTCTATCAGCAAGTCTGTCTTCTCCTTCAGGATCTCGTCTAATGCCTGGTGACGGCGTTCATAGAAAGCCTGGGCCTGGGTCTAGCCTTCCTCAGCTACCTCAGGGTAACCCCATGAATACAGACAAGGTCAGGATGGGCATTCACCACGAGAGGTACCTAGCCTATAACACAGCAGACAATCCCAACAACACCCAAACAATGGCTAGAGGTCAAGGACGGAGCTCAAATACTCCTGCTTCTACCTTCTCTGGTGACATTGGGTCCCAAAGTGGGGGGCCGAACGTTAGGACTGACGCCAACAAGCCGTATACCTGCTCCACGTGTGGGAAGTGCTTCGCTGAAGCGTACTATGTGAAGATGCACCAGACCGTTCATACCAAGGAGAAGCCCTTCAAGTGCAAACTATGTTACAAGAGCTTCTCCTTCCTGACTAACCTAATCAGACATAGGAGTGTCCACAATGGGGAGAAATCGTAGCAGTGTGGCTTGATGTACACAGGGGATATCTGAGAACCATTCTTTAGCTGACATGTTATAGTAAGAAGGTAATCAACCACTTACCCTTCATTAACCCTTTTGTTAACTTGTCATTTGAAACAGGCTAGTAAATACCTTGTTTTTAGAGAAATTGTAAACCTAGGCTAGAACTAGAAGAGTTTAATATTTACCTTACTGAAGGTGATGTAGTCATATTATTTTCTATTCTGTTCTAGCTAACACTAATTTCTAAACAAGTCTGCTCTCAGTTTGAAAGATACTGATCATAGGATATCTGATGTGTAATGTCATAAGAAGTACCGTATTTCAAAGAACAGCAAGCATACCTTTAACATTTAACCGCACCCTTTGAGGTATGACGCAAACCAATAAGATACATTCTCTTCAGAGTAAATGGAGGTAGGTGGAAACGGGAAGAGATGACTGACACAATGGCGGAAACTGATGTTTTTTTTAAAACTGCTGGCGAGTGAAGATGACAGTGAGAATGAGTGGGTTTCACTGGCGAAAAAGAAAGGAAACGAGAAGTAAAGTTGTGGTGGACAATAGGAAACTCTTAGACTGGTTTTTGATTGGAGTGGAGGTTTTGGACCAATGGAACCTGGGAGATGCATTTGAAGTGGCGTCAGTGAGAGTCACAAGAAGTGGGCTTATTTCGATTTTCTTTTGTGTGTCGAGACATGACAGGTGTCTCAATCAATGAGAGAAGACTTGAAATAGACAAGATGGCGGCGTACACATTGTTGGATACTTCGTGGAGCAAAAAAAGTATTTATTTTAACAACAGCATAAATCTCAATTCAAACGAATCCCTTGCAACTGGACACAGACATTTTATGGGGCTCCTGTTTCCACGAATTGAGGACGAAGAAAAGGATCTGTGCTACACCAAACAGTACCGATCCTGTAAGACCCATTAATGGATACCAAAAGTATTCGGATGAATCACATCTGGTGTAACAATCTGTAGCTAAGGATGTACAAGGAATCCTGTACATGAAGGTACCGCCCTCACAGGCCCCTGGACCTGTGTGGGGATTTGATTTGGATTGGACTGTGAGTGACTGAAGAAGTGGGATGGTTTTAATTGATCTATATTTGTATTTTGTGTATTGTCACCCCCCCCCCCCCCCCCCCCTTCCCGAAATGGATTTTAGAGGGTCCACACAGGGGGAAAACCCTAAAGCTGCCCCCAGTGTGAGAAGAAGTTATCCCGCCAGCACCACCTGAAGATGGTCCACATCATCTTTCAGGCGTGAGGCTGTTCGCCTGTATGCACAGTGGGAAGAGGTTCTCAGAGAAGAGCTACCTCAGGATACACCAGCAGAAAAACCATTCCACTCTATAACATAGAAAGTAACCATTCCACTCGATAACTTCTGATGTTCAGATCAAGCATTAAAGACAGATTCATTTTCATTGTTGTCAGCAGAAAATATCATTTGGAATAACGAGAGTAACAGATTTCAGTGTTGAATATTCCTGGATAGGATATTGCATCCAGACATTAAGTGTCTTATATATCGTGTTTGTACTGTGTAGGCTAAATGATATTCACAAATTCCTTTTTTTAACTTTCATTCAAATACTTTATTTTTACCTAAAGACACTTTGCAGTTTTGTTGTTTAGACGTGCGTGTGGTTCTATTGCTAACACTGGTTTCAATGTGTCACTATGGGATTTGCTTGGGGGCAGATTATTTTTTGAAGTATCCAATCACACAGCATCTGTTGGAGACAGAGAGGTCGAGTGGCGCCTACTGGTCAACAAGGATTATCCCTCAATCTCCTGCTTTACACAGAGCCCTGGCAACTACTGTTAACGCAGGGATCTTTTGACCCAGATTTCCCCTGTCCGGTGTCTGTGTTCTTTTGCCCATCTTAAACTTTTCTTTTTATTGGCCAGTCTGAGATATGGCTTTTTCTTTGCAACTCTGCCTAGAAGGCCAGCATCTCAGAGTCGCCACTTCACTATTGACATTGAGACTGGTGTTTTACGGGTACTATTTAATGAAGCTGCCAGTTGAGGACTTGTGAGGCATCTGTTTCTCAAACTAGACACTAATGTACTTGTCCTCTTGCTCAGTTGTGCACCGGGGCCTCCCCCTCCTCTTTCTATTCTGGTTAGAGCCAATTTGTGCTGTTCTGTGAAGGGAGTAGTACACAGTGTTGTAAGAGATCTTCAGTTTCTTGGGAATTTCTCGCATGGAATAGCCTTCATTTCTCAGGACAAGAATAGACTGTTTCAGAAGAAGTTTCAGAAGAAAGTTCTTTGTTTCTGGATGTTTTGATCCTGTAATCGATCCCACAAATGCTGATGCTCCAGATACTCAACTAGTCTAAAGGCCAGTTTTATTGCTTCTTTAATCACTACAACAGTTTTCAGCTTTGCCAACATAATTGGGTTTCCTAATGATCAATTAGCCTTTTAAAACGATTAACTTGGATTAGCTAACGCAACGTGCCATTGGAACACAGGAGTGATGGTTGCTGATAATGGTCCTCTGTGCGCCTACGTAGATATTCCATAAAAAATCTGCCGTTTCCAGCTTCAATCGTCATTTACAACATTAACAATGTCTGCACTGTATTTCTGATCAATTTGATGTTATTTTAATGGACAAAAAATGTGCTTTTCTTTAAAAAAAAACAAGGACATTTCTAAGTGACCCCAAACTTATGACCGATAGTGTAAGAGTGACCAACTCTTTGCGTCTTGGGCATCCGCCTATAAGTGCTGATCTAGGACCAGATTTGCCTTTTAAATCATAATGAATAAGACTATTGATCCTCAATCAGCACTCCTACTCTGACCCTTTGTGGATACAGGCCAAGGTCTTCAATAATTTTAAGTGTGGGACCACACCTTTGAATTGTCAAACCATTTAAGTGTCAAGTAATCAAATCAACTTACATGTTTGCATAGTATCAAATTAACTAAGACATTTTGCATAGTATCAAATCAACTAACATGAGGTTCTCAGAGGGGAGCTACCTCAGGAAACGCACACTGCCCATGAATAGAGTGATATGTAGTACTAGTTACTAGTTAATTTGTAGTTCATTCTGGTGGATTTGGATATTGTAGGAAACTGGATGAGGTGAACTGAGGAAATAATGAGTATGATGATATTACAACTATGTCCCTTTAGGTTGATACTGGTGTTTTATAATGAGATAATGATAGTGCCTTAATTCATGTTTACTTGACATGAAGTAGTGAAGCTGTGTGTAAAATAATGTTGAACCTTTTCCAAAGTATTCTAAAATGAATTATTTCAAAGCGAGGGTACCAGATTTACAGAAAATGTAGTGTTATCATAGTGTCACGTATCAGTTTGTTCAATAAAAGTACTGTACTTCATATTATGTGATTGTATGACCATTTTGTCTAAATTAAATACAAAATTGACTCTGTGTGGACTTTTATCTCAGTCGAACCAAAACATTATGCTTCATTCTTGAAACGACACATATGGAAAAAATATATAATAATAAACTCAACTGACTGTGGTTAACGTTTTGTAATATGTCATGTTTCTGTGAGTACAGCAAAGACTTATATAAACCTTTATATGCTCTTCTGCACAATTTGTGTTTACACAGTCTGCAGTCCATGAGGACCTGCTGATATCCGGTGTTACTCGCCACAGTCTCAGTGCAGGGTTGGAGCAAGGCCTGGGGCTGATAGGAACAGGAGGGTCTATCTCTGTGATACAAACAACACAGTATCCATGATGAACAGAGCAGGTCACCCTGGGCTTCAGCCTTCACAGGGACTGGTGGCAGACCCCCCCTGGTGGTAGTCTTTCAGCAAGTTTGTCTTCTCCTTAAGGGTCTCGTCTAACGCGTGGTACCTAGTGTGTAGTTCAGCCCACAATCCTAACAACACCCAAACAATAGCTAGAAGTCAAGGAGGGAGCTCAAAGACTAACCACCTGATAGTGGTGGCTCCTGCTTCTACCTTAGGTGTCATTGGGTGACAACGTGTGAGGCCGAGCATTACGGACGCCGACAAGCCATATGCCTGCCCACGTGTGGGACGCGCTTCGCAAAGGAGAAATATGTGAAGCAGCACCAGACCGTTCCCACCAAGAAGTATCCTTATGAGACATAGGAGTGTCCACAATGGGCACTGGGTAGTAGGTAGGAGTTGCCCTTAATCAGATATTTTTTTCATGCTCTCCTCCCAACTTTCATCATATCTGTTATGTGTATTATTGTTATTAATCTTCCATGGCTGTTGCAAACATTGTCACTCAATTATTGACTTACTCAGCCACACAAGTCACACACTCAAAGTTGGCTGTATTTATACTGATTTACACTCACACTTATTTGCTAGAGTATAGAACCAAATTAAAAGTTTTAGCTTCACTGTCCAAATAAGAAGCTAAAACTTTTAATTTGGTTCTATACTCCAGCATTTTGGATTTTAGATCAATGTTTCATTAGGCAACATTAGGAAAGTATGTTTGTCTATGGAGATTGCATGGCGGTGTGCTCAATTTTACACACCAACGGGAAAAGCCGAATCCACGAATTTGAAGGGGTGTCCAAATACGTTTGTATATACAGTGCATTCGGGAAGTAATCAGACCCCTTGACTTTTCCACATTTTGTTACAGCCTTATTCTAAAGTCGATTATATAGTTTTTATATTGTATATCGGTTGAAGAGCCAAGATTAAGTGAACTGCTGTGGAAATCTTCAGGGGATGTAGTATTTAATTATGTATTTCGTTTCCTTAAGGAGACAAGACTATTGGGTAGGATTTAGAGCTTCTATGTCTCTTGTAAGGCACCTTAAAGTTGGTTGCCAACCGCCATATAAAATCCACAGAAGAACCCAACATTAGCATGAATTGCATCAACAATTAGTACAACATTACAAATATTTTCCAAGATGTTAGATACTTAACTTGTTCTCTGTAATATCCTATAGCTTTGGAATCGTGACATTACGTAAGGAAATAGGCAGGTTTGTCGATTCATTCATTTTTATTCATAATACAAAAATCAACAACTTACATTGCTACATCAAACATGTCTAACAAAACAAAACAGGTATTAACAAGAAAATACTAAAACACACAAAAAATATCAATAAAATTATTAAAATAAAATAACAATTCTAGTGCAATTGTATGACTCACTTGTTCTTTGAATGTAAATTTGTGTCAGAATTTGGGGAAAACCTTGCAGAATATTTATTTACAATTATGAACACTACCCATGTTTTTGACATAAAGGATATAATATGTTACTATTGCAATGATAACAAGACCATTGAAATGATTGGGATTTTTTAAAATTCTTGTTGCCAAATACTTTATACACAAACAAAAATTCCAAAGTTCTATACCAAAATTACACATATTTTTAATTGAATTTAATTATCTTAAGACATTATCCCTAGTTGAATAACAAGAATAAATAATATCTTCCTGAATCATTATAATGAGATTTCAGAGTGAAAAAATAAAAATAAAGGTTTCTCGAATCATTCGCTGACTAAGAAGGGATTGCGTGACGAATAGCTTAGCAACTGCACGACGCAGCATAACAACGTGAACGTGATTGGTCGACAGTCTGCTGGGCGGGACGTAATACGTCCCTACATCCATTGACCAATGGGATTCCTATCTCCTCTTTTCTCTAATATATCTGGCAGCAGTGATGCCAATTTAGCAATTTTGTTGCTAGATTTAGCTACTTTTTTTTCAAACAGCACCTAGCAACAAATTTAGCTACTTTTAAAAATGTATTCATAACTTTTAGCAACTTTTGAAAATTGACTCAAACGCTAAAATACACACATTTTCCCTATAAATGACACAAAAACGATTTTCTCTGTCACAACACACGTGCCTGGCTGCAAAAGTGCATTGTGAGTGACGTCAGCAGCAGGCGCTCAGCTCGTGCACAGGCAGCAGCAGGCCAGCAGCAATTTCAACAAATTGCAAATCATTGTTGGCTGACTGCAGCAGCAGTAGTATGCGTTCGACGAGACAAACCCAATGAATATAGTTGGTCACAAATGTTTGATCTTGAACAGAACTTTCAACATCAATCAACATGTCTCAATCAAAATTGTACTGCCAGAGATAGTTCCTACATGATAGAATATTTGCCTTTTTTAAATCCAACTGATCTTGTCCTACCTGTGTCCTACCTGTGAACCTTGTTAATTGCTGCTCACAGCTATATTTATTATTATAATTATACATCACATCTGATCTCACCCTATTCTGCATAAACATGACAGTGCTTTATAACCAATATAAAGTAATAAATATACTTACACACACACACTAACAAACACCTACTGTACACGTCAAAATAGTTTAGTCAGGTTTGTCTGATGATTACTTGACTTATCATAGCTAACTTATTTTTAGCCACAACATTTACCGTGATGTCCACCGTGATGGATTTAACAACAATGAAGTGATTATGTAACTGCAATATAGGACTCAAATATAGTGGGGATGGGTAAACACTCCATGTTGAAGTACCTGTATGTCTGTATGTCTGTGTAATCTGTATCACCTCTCTCTTCCAGGAGGAGAAGGGTCCAGAGGTGCTGTTGATTAAGGTGGAGGGGTGTGAGGAGGGTCTGGGGAACCCTGAGGGGACCATGGTCATGGAGGACAACCAGACTACACCACCACCTGAAAGCACAGATGAACCAGCTCAGCAGCACAGGACCAAACATAGTTTCACTGAAGTGAGCCCACTGAACTACTGTCTGTATGGTATTAGGTCAGGGCCTGTATCCCCAATGCATCTCGGAGTAGGAGTGCTGAACTAGCATCCGTTTTACTTTTTAGATCATAATGAATAAGAATATGTAGACAGGTGGGGGATCTGATCCTCGATACTCAATCCCTCTTTGCCCAATCACGAGATGCTCCATAGCAGGTTACTCATATCAGATTTCTTGATCCAACATCCTCTCACTCTATCTCTTACAGTCAGTAGACATGGAGGATGGGAAGCCGGATCTGCTGCTGGTCAAAGAGGAGACAGTAGAAGACAGACCAGAGAACACTGATCTGCTGAGTGGACTAAAATGTAAGGGAGATCTACATATAAGATACAGCAACTTACTGTATGTTTACATACAAAAACACACATTATAATGTATGAACTTGACCAGGTAATTGACTCAAAACTCCATATCTAGAATTACCTCTACCATGTTTGTAAAGTCTATTTTGTAACTTCTTCCTGCAGGTGGTTGGCTGGAGGCTAACAGAGGAGACTGGATGACTATTTTGGAACCCAGACCCAGATGGGTGCAGGCGACAACATCACCGAGCAAGCCAGGACCAGAGGCGACATAGTTGAGGTCGGTGGATGAGACAGCTCCCTTAACTCTGGGCTGGGGAACAACACTGTTAACCATGACCAGAAACAGACAGTAGAACATAATACAACAACCAAACTTAGTCTCGATGACAACAGATTGGCTGAGACCAGGGTGTGGCGTAGATTTGGTCCGCGGGGACAGGGAGGTGTCTGTATGCTGCGGGAGAGAACAGACACAGACTCGGCTAGTGATGCTCCGTCCTGCTCCTATAGTTGTGATTCAGAGAGACTGATGGTGCCTCAGGTTAACCCCCTAACAGGTGCTGCCTTCAGCCTGCCTTCTATAGGATCTATCAACTGGAACATGGACCCTGTGACAACACAGACACTCCCTGGCCTTCATCCTCCTCACACTCTCCTTATGTTAAATGAGAACTCAGAAAATGCCAGTGCCTCAACTCTAAATGGCTACACAAGCCCATTGACAAAGGACAGTAGTAATAATTCTATTAGTAGATCCGGTGGCAGAGAAAAGCGCTTCCATTGTCCGTTGTGTGGGAAAGCCTTCAATTTCCCCAAACAGGTGGAAATCCACCAGAGGATGCACACGGGGGAGAAAGAAGTCGGCTTACACGTGTGCCGGGTGATTTTCTCCCACTCGTACAAGCTGAAGAGGCGCTAGAGGGTAAACACGGGAGAAATCTTACAGCTTCTCCAAGTGTGAGAAGAGGTTCTCCCACCAGCACCAGTTGAAGAGTGCATCTGAAGATGCACACGGGAGAGAGGTTGTTTGCCTATATGCACTGCCGGAAGAGGTTCTCAGAAAGGAGCTACCTCAGAATACTCCAGCAGAAAATGCACACAAGCCATGTTCACTGAGTGTACAAAACATTAGGAACATCTTCCTATTATTGTGTTGCGCCCCCGGAAAAGCCTCAGTTCTTTGGGGCATTGACTCTACAAGATGTCAAAACTATTGGAGAGGACTGCAATGCTTTTCACAATTGGGTCAAGTTGGCTGTATGTCTTTAGGGTGGTGGATCATTCTTGATACACACAGGAAACTGTTGAGCATGAAAAACCCAGCAGCGTTGCAGTTCTTGACACACTTAAATATGTGCGCCTGGCACCTACTACCATACCCCGTTCAAAGGCACTTCAATATTTTGTCTTGACCATTCACACATACACAATCCATGTCTACATTGTCTCAAGGCTTAAAAATATATTTTTTTAATTTAATTTGTTTTTACTTCTCCTCCTCTTCACCTACACTGATTGAAATTGATTTAACAAGTGACATCAATAAGGGATCATAGCTTTCACCTGGTCAGTCTGTCATGGAATGAGCAAGTGTTCTTAATTTTTGTACATTTAGTGTGTAGTGATACGTAGTACTATTTAGTGTGTTTGTAGTTAATTCTGTTGGTTTAGGATGTAGTGGGAAACTGGATGAGGTGAACTGAGGAAAGAATGAGTATGATGAGGCAGAGTAAATGATATGGTGATGGTGTCTGTAAAAATGTTTCACTGATGAAGAGTGAATGTCCCTTTACATGACATGAAGTAGTGAAGATGTGTGTAATATTGAACCTTTTCCAAAGTGTTCTAAGATGAATTTGATCAAGTTGAGGGTACTAGATTTACAAAAAAATTATTTACAGTGCATTCGCAAAGTATTCAGATCCCTTGACTTTTTCCAAATTGTGTTACGTTACAGCCTTATTCTAAAATGGATGAAATTATTTTTTCCCCTCAACAATCTACACACAATACCCCATAATGACAAGCAAAAACAGTAAATATCACATTTACATAAGTATTCAGACCCTTTACTCAGTGCTTTAAAGCACCTTTGTCAAAGCACCTTTGTCAGTGATTACAGCCTCAAGTCGTCTTAGGTATGCCGTTACAAGCTTGGCACACCTGTATTTGGAGAGTTTGTCCCATTCTTCTCTGCAGATCCTCTCAAGCTCTGTCAGGTTGGATGGGAAGCGTCACTGCACAGCTATTTTCAGGTCTCTCCAGAGATGTTCGATTGGGTTCAAGTCCGGGCTCTGGCTGGGCCACTCAAGGACATTCAGAGACTTGTCCGGAAGACACACCTGCGTTGTCTTGGCTGTGTGCTTAGGATCATTGTCCTGTTGGAAGGTGAACTTTCACCCCAGACTGAAGTCCTGAGCACTCTGTGGAGCAGGTTTTCATCAAGGATCTCCATGTTTTTTGCTCTGTTCATCTTTCTCTCGATCCTGACTAGTCTCCCAGTCCCTGCCGCTGAAAAACATCCCTATAGCATGATGCTGCCACCACCATGCTTCACCGTAGGGATGGTGCCAGGTTTCCTCCAGACATGAAGCTTGGCATTTAGGCCAAAGAGTTCAATATTGGTTTCATCAGACCGGCGAATCTTGTTTCTCATGGTCTGAGAGTCCTTTAGGTGCCTTCTGGCAAACTCAGAGCGGGCTGTAATGTGCCGTCTGGCCACAATGAAGGCCTGATTGGTGGAGTGCTGCAGAGATGGTTGTCCTAGAAGGTTCTCCCATCTCCACAGAGGAACTCTTGAGCTCTGTCAGAGTGACCATCAGGTTCTTGGTCACCTCCCTGACCATGGCCCTTCTCCCCCGATTGCTCAGTTTTGCCGGGCGGCCAGCTCTAGAAAGAGTCTTAGTGGTTCCAAACTTCTTCCATTTAAGAATGATGGAGGCCACTGTGTTCTTGGGGATCTTCAATGCTGCAAAAAATGTTTTGGTACCCTTCCCCAGATCTGTGCCTTGATACAACCCTGTCTCGGAGCTCTATCGAGAATTCCTTCGACCTCAAGGTTTGTTTTTTGCTTATATAGACAGGTGTTTGCCTTTCCAAATCATGTACAATCAATTGAATTTACCACAGGTGGACTCCAGTCAAGTTGCAGAAATGTCTCAAGGATGATCAATGGAAACAGAATGCACCTGAGCTCAATTTCGAGTCTCATAGCAAAGGGTCTGAAGACTTATGTAAGCAAGGTATTTCATTTTTTTTTTTGGCATGAATTTTAAAAAATCTGTTTTTGCTTGTCATTATGGGTATTGCATGTAGATTGATGAGGATTTAAAAAATATTTTTCATACATTTTAAAATAAGGCTGTAACGTAACAAAATGTGGAAAAAGTGAAGGGGTCTGAATACTTTTCCGAATGCACTGTACATTTACAGAAAAAAGTATTACCATAGTGAGAAGTTATTCTACATGACACATATTGTTTTGTGCAATAACAACAGCATCAATGTAACAGTTCAACTTTAGTCCGTCCCCTCGCCCCGACCCGGGCGCGAACCAGGGACCCTCTGCACACATCAACAACAGTCACCCACGAAGCATCGCTCCACAAAAGCCGCGGCCCTTGCAGAGCAAGGGGAACCACTACCTCAAGGTCTCAAAGCGAGTGACGTCACCGATTGAAACGCTATTAGCGCGCACCACCGCTAACTAGCTAGCCATTTCACATCGGTTACATGGACAGCAAAGAGTTTCTTATATAAACCTTTATGCTTTTTCTGTACAATATTTGTTTGCGGTCTGCAGTCCATGCAGAAAAAAGTAGTAGCGTGTGGCTAAACTTCTCAGCTGTTTCTGGTTCAACCAATCATTAGGGAGTTTTTGTTTGACCCACACGAACATGACCAAAACATGACTGAAACAGGAATACATTTCCCCTGGATATTTACAAATAAATGTGATATTTGAGGCTCTCTGTCACTAAGTGATTGTACAATGTACACCTGGGTTGGGCTCAATTTGAATTGAAGACATTCATTTCAGGAAGTAAACTGAAATTCCAATTCAATGATTGAAAAAATGGCATCTATTTTCCATACACTGAAAAGGAGAATCTATTTGTCAAAAGAACATATATATATATATACATATATATTTTTTAAATTCAAATCCCTTCCTGAATTGACTGACTTAAATTCAAATTGAGCCCAACCCTGTTGTGTGTTCTTCACCACGCTGTCTGTGTGGGTGGAACTTGAAGCTTTTCACCTTCTCCACTGCGGTCCCATTTTGGGTGATGGAAGTAGGAAGGTTTGTAGGGAATTATTTTATTATAAATTCAGGGTTAGTTAAGATAATATAGTGGTATAGATAGGTCGTAACAGGCCTCACATTCCAGTACAGTAGGTGGTGGTGTATGCTCCTGGCAGTTGGTTGCGATTCGCCAATAAAACAAAGAAGAAAAAGAAAACAGAACTGAAAAGCCTTCATGTTGTTCTTATTTTTACGTTTATTAACCAACACCCTGGAACTCAAAATCAGCATCACATACCCTAGGTAATCTTTAATTCGCGTTGGAAACAGGACTTGGTTGATAGATGTTATCTAGGTGACGCTAAATGTTAACTGCTAATGTTAGCCAACAATGGATAACTGTATGGTTTTTCACACTCAAATAGCCTCCATCATGGAGGTGCTAGCGAATGCAGCCGTGGCAGATATCTGTAAACTCGTCGATGACGACTATGCAGTGTTTCGTTTGGAAATAACTCAAAGCCAGAAAGAAAACAGAGCATTGCGGAGGAAACTACTGGAACTAAAGGTGGCACGGGAGCGCGCAGAGAGGACAATGCGAGAGCGCGTCCTCGGCAGTCGTCCTAGTAGTGTCAAAATCCTCGACCGGTACAGAGTAATGGCAAGAGGTAAATGTTGCAGGAGACTGCGGGGCCTGTCGCCCCGTTTCCCCTCGGCGCATGTGTGGCTTTAGATGCGTTTACCACAATGGGTATTGGTCAGTTTTTGGATTGTATGCAATAATTCCCCTGATTACTTAGCTATCTTGCACATGGACACAATATCATATTCTAACCAGATTCTTGATTTACTGAATTTCCTATTATTTACTCAGTGAAAACAATGTGTTGCATGGAACATAATACATCAATCAATAAATAGTATTTCAGGAAGTTATGAGAGATGTTAACTTACATCCTTACAAATTCTAGACAGTGTCAAAACTGTCAATAGTGTACATTATAGCGTTCAGCATTGACAGTACCTAACCTAACCACCTCTTTTCCCCCAATCACTCTCTTAGGTGAAGGACATCTCACTGGAGGCCACAGGAGCTTTGTGAAGCCAGCGGGACACAATACATGGAGAGATGACCAACCAATCACTGTTGATAAGGGGAGTAGAACCTCAACCCAGCATGTTATCATGATAGAGGTTAGTGTAATAGTGTTGCATAAAAAATTACAGTTACTTTGTAAATCAAATGTGGCCGGTTTATTTCAGAAAGGGTCCCCTCAGCTATTCACTTGCTTACATGTACATCCTTATTTATCTGCCATAGGGGAGCTTGTGAGACTTCCCAATGACATTGATATCCAATTCAACTCATGTACCACTAATAACCTCCCCTCTTGTGTCAGTCTGCAGAGGCTGCAGGTCCTGTGGTCAAGCTGGAGAGGTCTGAAGGACAGGAGGACCCACGGCACAGCAGAGACATCCAGGCTGGTGCAGCGTCTGGAGTGGCACCCCCTGTAGCCACAGAAGACCTATCCACCGCCGCTGCGCTCCAGTCCAGGAACCGACGCAGCATCACAGTGGTCAGTCAAATGCCATTCTCAAGTCAGAGACAGACACCAAGACTGTAACACACAGGCTCTTACACACTATCTGAATACAGATCAGATCCAGAGAGACTAGGGCCACCAGTCTGTCCTCCTGATCCTGGCTTGGTGTACTTACTGTTATTTCGCCAGAGCCAGAGTATGGTTTATTCCCATGGAGATGGTGATGCGTTAGACACTGACGGGGATGATCTGTTTTGTTCTTACGCTTCAGAGATGGTCCCTGGAAACATATCCTTGGGTTTAGAGAGACCGACTGATCTGTCTAGAGGGGACTGGAACTGGTAAATTTCTATATGGACCTCGTTTTGTGCACAGGGGCATTGTCATGCTGAAACAGGAAAGGGTCTTTCCCAAACTGTTGCCACAAAGTTGGAAGCATAGAATCATTCTAGAATGTCATTGTGTGCTGTAGCATTAAGATGTCCCTTCACTGAAACTAAGGGGCCTAGCCCGAACCATGAAAAACAGCCCCAGACCATTATTCCTCCTCCACCAAACTTTACAGTTGGCACTATGCATTTGGGCAGGTAGCATTCTCCTGGCATCCGCCAAACCCAGATTCGTCCGTCGGACTGCCAGATGGTGAAGCGTGATTCATCACTCTAGAGACGCGTTACCACTACTCCAGAGTCCAATGGCGGCGAGCTTTATACCACTCCAGCCGACGCTTGGGATTGCACATGGTGATCTTAGGCTTGTTTGCGGCTGCTGGGCCATGGAAACCCATTTCCCGTCAAACAGTTATTGTGCTGACGTTGCTTTTAGAGGCAGTTTGGAACTGGGTAGTGAGTGTTGCAACTCAATGAGCCGTTGTTTCTTCTAAATGTTTCTACTTCACAATAACAGCACTTACAGTTGACCGGGAAGCTCTTATGTAGGTGTCATAACCAGCCATAAAATAATGCAATACATGTCACAACAGGTTTAAATATGTGTTATGACCAAATTATTACAGGTTATGACTGTCATAACATGTTGACGCTGGGTGTCAAGTAAAGTGTTCCTAAAAATCCTTCTATAACCTGTTTCCTCCCCTTCATCTACAATGATTGAAGTGGATTTAACAAGTGACATCAATCAGGGATCATAGCGTTCACCTGCATTCACTTGGTCAGTTTATGTCATGGAAAGAGCAGGTGTTCATAATGTTTTGTATAAAGCCTGAAAGTCTGTTTCATGTTGTGTTTGTGCTGTGTATCTGATGTTCGCAGATTTTCCAAAGACACTTTTAATGAGAAAATGAATGCAGTTTATTAACTTCAGGCAGATTTTTTGTTGAGACATGACGAGTATGTGTGGTTTTCATATGGTGTATTTAAAACTTGTTTATGTTCAATAAACACAGTGGGGTCTTTTCATTCGAAGACTTTGATTTAGATTCTCTTTAGCATACGTCACATCTGATCTCACCCTATTCTGCATACACACAACAGTTCTTTTTCACCAATATACACTTAGTGCACAAAACATTAGGAACACCTGCTATTTCCATGACATAGACTAGTCAGGTGAAAGCTATGATCTCTTATTGATGTCACCTATTAAATCCACTTCAATCGGTGTAAATGAAGGGGAAGAGACAGGTCAAAGAAGGACTTTTAAGCATTGAGACATGGATTGTGTATATGTGAATGGGCAAGACAAAATATTTAAGTGCCTTTGAACAGGTATGGTAGTACTTGCCAGGCGCACCCGATTTGAATGTGTCAAGAACTGCAAGGCTGTTGGGTTTTTCACGCTCAATAGTTTCCCACGTGTATCTAGAATGGTCCACCACCCAAAGGACATCCGGCCAACTTGACACAACTGTGGGAATCATTGGAGTCAACATGGGCCAGCATCCCTGTGGAACGCTTCCGACACCTTGTAGAGTCCAAGCCCCAATGAATTGTATTCTAAAGATGTTCCTAATGGTTTGTACACTCAGTGAACACTCAACAAACATACCTACTGGGCGTGTCAGAGTTTTTAGTCAGGTTTGTCTGATGATTACTTGACTTATCATAGCTGACTTGTTTTTACCCACAACATCATATTTATATCCACCATGATGTGTGTTTTATCTGTGTGTAAGTACCTGAGGGAGTACGTAATCTGTATCACCTGTCTCTTCCAGGAGGAGGATCCAGAGGTGCTGATGATAAAGGTGGAGGGGTATGAGGAGGGTCTGGGGAACCCTGAGGGGACCATGGTCATGGAGGACAACCAGACTACACCTCCTGAATGCACAGAGGAACCAGCTGAGCAGCACAGGACCACACACAGTCTCAGTGAGGTGAGCCCACTGTGAACAACTGTCTGGATGGTTTCAGTTCAGGGCCCGTATCCACAAAGCCTCTCAGTGCTGATCTAGGATCAGTTTAGCATTTTAGATCATAATGAATAACATTACATTTAAAGATCAACACTCCTACTCTGAGACTCTTTGTGGATATGGGCCCAGGTCTTGACCATGCCTTTGAATTATAAAACTATTAATAAAGAGTGTCAAGTGATCAAATCAACTAACATGTTTGCATAGTACTCATAGCAGTCCCTCATTGCCCAATCAGAAGATGCTCCATAGCAGGGTGCTCATATCAGATTTCTTGATTCAACATCCTCTCACTCTGTATCTCTTACAGTCAGTAGACATGGAGGATGGGAAGCCTGATCTGCTGCTGGTCAAAGAGGAGACAATAGAAGATGGACCAGAGAGCATTGATCTGCTGAGTGGAATAAAGATGGGGGAGCAAGGTAAAGGAGAAATACATATAGCCTACATACAGTAATAGATCTTCAATGTGAAAAGTGATGCACATGGCTATAATTGATTTTCTTCATTCATAAAGTAAAATAAATACAACTTATGTTTACATAGAAAACCATACATTATAATGTATGAACTTGACCAGGTAATTGACAAAAGAAACTCCATATGTAGAGTTCTCTACCATGTTTTTAAAGTCTATTTTTCGTAACCTCTTCCTACAGGTGGTTGGCTGGAGGCTAACAGAGACTGGGTGGCCATCTTGGATTCCCAGACCCAGGCGGGTGCAGCCAAGGGCCCAGGGGACAACATCACTGAGCAGGCCAGGACTAGAGGCAACATGGTGGAGGTCAGTGGTTGGGACAGCATCTTCAACTCTGGGCTGGAAAATAAAACTGTTAACCACAACCAGAAACAGACAATGGAACACAAAACAACATCCTAACTTAGTTTCTATGACAGCAGACTGGCTGAGACCAGGGCGAGGCGTAGAATTGGTCCGCGGGGATGGGGAGGTGTCCGTATGCGGGGGAAGAGAACAGACAGACTCCGCTAGCGATGCTCCGTCCTGCTCCTATAGTTGTGATTCAGAGAGACTGATGGTGCCACAGGTTAACCCCCTAACAGGTGCTGCCTTCAGCCTGCCTTCTATAGGATCTATCAACTGGAACATGGACCCTGCACCAACACAGACACTCCCTGGCCTTCATCTTCCTCACAGTCTTCGTATGTTAAACCAGACCTCAGACAATGCCAGTGCCTCAACACTAAATGGCTGCACAAGCCCATTGACAAATGACAGTAGTAGAGATGGAATCAGTAAAGTTTGCAGTGCCAAAGAGAAGCGCTTCTCGTGTTCGTTCTGTGGGAAAGCCTTCCGTTTCCCCAAACAGGTGGAGATCCACCAGTGGATGTACATGGAGGAGAAACCATTCGGCTGCCACCTGTGCCGGGCCAGTTTCTCATCCAGCCTGTAGAGGCACTAGAGGGTCCACATGGGAGAAATCCTACAGCTGCCACCAGTGTGAATCAAATCAAATGTATTTATAAAACCCTTTTTACATCAGCAGATGTCATTAAGTGCTTATACAGAAACCCAGCCTAAAACCCCAAACAGCAAGCAATGCAGATGTCGAAGCACGGTGGCTCTGGAAAAACTCCCTGGAAAGGCAGGAACCTAGGCAGAAACCTAGAGAGGAACGGGGTCTGAAGAGTGGCCAGTCCTCTCCTGGCTGTGCCAGGTGGAGATTATAAGAGTACACGGCCATTAAGGCCAGATCGTTCTTTAAGATGTTCAAAAGTTCATAGATGACCAGCAGGGTCAAATAATAATCACAGTGGTTGTAGAGGGTGCAACAGGTCAGCGCCTCAGGATAAAATGTCAGTTGACTTTTCATAGCCGAGCATTCAGAGGTCGAGACTAGAGGTCGACCGATTATGATTTTTCAACGCCGATACCGATTATTAGAGGACCAAAAAAGCCGATACCAATTAATCGGCCAATTTTTAAATATTTTTATTTGTAATAATGACAATTACAACAATACTGAATGAACACTTTTCTTTTACCTTATTATAATACATCAATAAAATCAATTTAGCCTCAAATAAATAATGAAACATCAAAAAGAAAGGAGGACCAAGGCACTCTTCATATAATTAATTAAAATGCCTTTATTAGTATGGCATGTTCGATAGAAACAAAGTTGTTTAAAAACCGACGCGTTTCGGCTGCATGGCCTTCGTCAGGGAGTACAGAAAAAGGAGAATACAATGTCCTCTTTTGAAAGGCTTTTCCAATTAGCCCTAATTAGAAGAGGGAGTGGTTACCAAATTGGACACACCTAGTAAGCAATAATATACACATGAAAAGGTGAAATACTGTAGCTATGTTATCATGAGCATACAACTCCAATCTAGAAGCATCAGAACACCCAGAGAGGCAGTTCCAACCCTAACCATGACTGGGAGAAGTGTCCAGAACAAGAAAGCAATATATTCCACAGTACACTAGACCACAGCAAAACATGAACAACAGTCCAAACATAGCTGAGGGCAATTGAGGAAAATGTCCACTAGATGACAGCAAATGGACCCATCACGACCCTACAGGAAGGGTGAGAAATCCATATCTTCATTTAAACCAGGGTACTTAGTGGCCTGTAGTTTGTAAATCCCAAAACTTTCCATTTGGTTTAACTGTTTAAGACGGTCCCCTTTTCTAATAGAGGCCGGAACATGATCAATACCCATAGCTTGTAGGGAGGCAGGGTTGCCATGGTGTAAGGACTTGTAGTGCCTTACACTACATAAGGAAACATGTTCAATTTGGTTTAAATAATGCAAAAACAAAGTGTTGGAGAAGAAAGTAAAAGTGCAATATGTGCCATGTAAAAAAGCTAACGTTTAAGTTCCTTGCTCAGAACATGAGAACATATGAAAGCTGGTGGTTCCTTTCAACATGAGTCTTCAATATTCCCAGGTAAGAAGTTTTAGGTTGTAGTTATTATAGGAATTATAGGACTATTTCTCTCTATACCATTTGTATTTCATATACCTTTGACTATTTGATGTTCTTATAGGCACTTTAGTATTGCCAGTGTAACAGTATAGCTTCCGTCGCTCTCCTCACCCCTACCTGGGCTCGAACCAGGAACACATTGACAACAGCCACCCTCGAAGCATCGTTACCCATTGCTCCACAAAAGATGCGGCCCCTGCAGAGCAAGGTCTCAGAGCAAGTGACGTCACCGATTGAAACGCTAGTAGCGCGCATCCCGCTAACTAGCTAGCCATTTCACATCGGTTACACCAGCCTAATCTCGGGAGTTGATAGCCTTGAAGTAAGTCATAAACAACGCAATGCCTGAAGCATTACGAAGATCTGCTGGCCAACGCACGAAAGTGCTGCTTGAATGAATACTTACGAGCCTGCTGCTGCCTACCATCGCTCAGTCAGACTGCTCTATCAAATCATAGACTTAATTATAACATAATAACACACAGAAATACGAGCCTTTGGTCCTTGATATGGTCGAATCCGGAAACTATCATTTCGAAAACAAAACATTTATTCTTTCAGTGAAATACGGAACCGTTCCGTGTTTTATCTAACGGGTGGCATCCCTAAGTCTAAATATTGCTGTTACATTGTACAACCTTCAATGTTATTCATAATTACGTAAAATTCTGGCAAATTAGGCGGCCCAAACTGTTGCATATACACTGACTCTACGTGCAATGAACGCAAGATAAGTGACACATTTTCACCTGGTTAATATTGCCTGCTAACCTGGATTTCTTTTAGCTAAATATGCAGGTTTAAAAATATATACTTCTGTGTTTTGATTTTAAGAAAGGCATTGATGTTTATGGTTAGGTACACATTGGAGCAACGATACGCACCGCATCGATTATATGCAACGCATGACACGCTAGATAAACTAGTAATATCATCAACCATGTGTAGTTAACTAGTGATTATGATTGATTGATTGATAGTTTTTTATAAGATAAGTGTAAAGCTAGCTAGCAACTTACCTTGTCATAATTATGTACAATTCTGGCAAATTAATTATGGTCTTTGTTAGGAATAAATGAACTTCACACAGTTCGCAACGAGCCAGGCGGCCCAAACTGCTGCATATACCCTGACCGCTTGCACGGAAAGCAAGAGAAGTGACACAATTTCCCTAATTATAAGAAATTCATGTTAGCAGGCAATATTAACTAAATATGCAGGTTTAAAAATATATACTTGTGTATTGATTTTAAAGAAAGGCATTGATGTTTATGGTTAGGTTTGGCGAAGTCATCGAATCATCACCCGTTTGGCGAAGTAGGCTGTGGTTTGATGAGAAATTAACAGGCACCGCATAGATGATATGCAACGCAGGACACGCTAGATAAACTAGTAATATCAACCATGTGTAGTTAACTAGTGAATATGTTAAGATTGATTGTTTTTTATAAGATAAGTTTAATGCTAGCTAGCAACTTACCTTGGCTTCTTGCTGCCATCGCATAACAGGTAAAAATCGGTCGTTCTGCCCCTGAACAAGGCAGTTAACCCACCGTTCCTAGGCCTTCATTGAAAATAAGAATGTGTTTTTAACTGAATTGCCTAGTTAAATAAAGGTGTAAAAAAAATATTGCGCGAGAGGGTCGAAAACAGAAGGTCCGGGAAAGTTAGCACGTCCGGTGAACAGGTCAGGGTTCCATAGCCACAGGCAAAACAGCAGAAACTGGTGTTGCAGAACGACCGGGTGCTGGGGAAGGTGACTGCCAGGAGTCATCAGGCGAGGTGGTCCTGAGGCATGGGAGAATTAGAGGGAGCATACTTTAAGTTCACACAGGACGAAATAAGACAGAAGAATTTCACCAGACAGACTGACCCTAGCCCCCCGGCACAGACTATTGCAGCATAGATACTGGAGGCTGAGACGGGGGTAAAACCCCACCCACTTTGCCAAAGGACAACCCCCACACCACTAGAGGGATATCAACAGACCACCAACTTACTACCCTGACACAAATGCTGAGTATAGCCCACAAAGATCTCTTCCACCGCAGAGGGGGGCGCAAAACCGGACAGAAAGATCACGTCAGTGACTCAACCCACTCAAGTGACGCACCCCTCCTAGGGATGGCATGGAAGAGCACTAGTAAGACAGTGACTCAGCCCCTGTAATACGGTCAGAGGCAGAGAATCCCAGTGGAGAGAGGGGAGCCGGGCAGGCAGAGACAGCAAGGGCGGTTCGTCACTTCAGTGCCTTGCCGTTCACCTTCGCTCCCCTGGGCCAGACTACACTCAATCATAGGACCTCCTGAAGGGATGAGTCTTCAGTAAAGGCTTAAAGGTCGAGACAGAGTCTGCGTCTCTCTCAGGGATAAGCAGACCATTCAATACAATTGTAGCTCTATAGAAAGCCCTGCCTCCAGCTGTTTGCTGAGAAATTATAGGGACAATAAGGAGGTCTGCGTCTTGTGACTGTAGCAAACGTGTAGGTATTTACGGCAGGACCAAATCAGTGAGAGTTGTAGGAGCAAGTCCATATAATGCTTTGTAGGTTTGCAGTAAAAACTTGAAATCAGCCCTAGCCTTAACAGGAAGCCAGTGTAGAGAGGCTAGCACAGGAGTAATATGATCAAATTGTTTGGTTATATTCAAGATACTAGCAGCTGCATTTCACTGAAGTTTATTTAGTGCTTTATCCTGGTAGCCAGAGAGTAGAGCATTGCAGTAGTCTAATCTAGAAGTGACAAAACATGGATTAGCTATCTGCATAATATTTGGACAAAAGGTTTCTGATTTTTGCAATGTCACGAAGATGGAAAAAAAGTTGCCCTTGAAATATTCTTGATATGTTTGTCAAAAGAGATCAGAGTCCAGAGTAATGCTGAGATCCTTCAGTTTTATTTGAGACGACTGTACAACCATCCAGATGAATTATCAGATCAAACAGCAGATCTCTTTGTTTCTAAGGACCTAGAACATTGTCAGAGTTTCAAAGTAAAACATTTGCCGCCATCTACCTCCTTATGTCTCAAACACAGGTCCAGGGTAGGACATTTTGGGGCTACACCATGTTTATTAATTGAAATGTACAGCTGTGTGTTGTCCGCATAGCTGTGAAAGTTGACATTGTGTTTCCGAATGACATTACCAAGACATAGAATATATAGTGAAAACAATAGTGGTCCTGAAACGAAACCTTGAGGAACACCGAAACTTACAATTGATTTGTCAGAGGACAAACCATCCACAGAGACAAACTGATATCTTTCTGACAGATAAGATTTAAACCAAGCAAGAACAATTAGGTTTCCAATCTCTCCAAAAGAATGTGGTGATCGATGGTGTCAAAAGCGGCACTGAGGTCTAGGAGCACGAGGACAGATACAGAGCCTTGGTCTGACGCCATTAAACATTTTCCACCTTCACAAGTGCAGTCTCAGTACTATGATGGGGTCTAAAATAAGACTGGAGCGTTTCGTATACATTATTTGTCTTCAGGAAGGCAGTGAGTTGCTGTATAACAGCTTTTTTTACAAATTTTTATTTTCGATATAGTCCAATCTCGGGTTTTTTGGGGGGGGGGCGGGGTGTCAAGGTTTGGCTTTTTCAGGACGGGCTTTATTACTGCCACTTTTAGTGAGTTTGGTGAACATCCGGAGGATAGGGAGACTTTTTTTATTATGTTCAACATTGGGGGGCCAAGCACAGGAAGGAGCTCTTTCAGTAGTTTAGTTGGAATAGGGTCCAGTAGGCAGTTGGAAGGTTTACATTTTGCAGACGCTCTTATCCAGAGCGACTTACAAGAGCAGTTAGGGTTAACCTCTATGGGATCGGTGTCCTTATACCGGGACGGTTGAGCTAACGTGCGCTTATGTGATTAGTAAGGCGTTGTAAGTAACAGCAAACTTTCCAGGACATAGACATGTCTTATATGAGCAGAAAGCTTACGTTCTTGTCAATCTAACTGCACTGTCCAATTTACAGTAGCTATTACAGTGAAAAAATAGCATGCTATTGTTTGAAGAGACAGCGCAACAAAACACTTTTATCACGGCAACTGGTTTGATACAGTCACCTCTGAAGGTAAATAACGTACTTACATTAAGTAACCTTGCTCTGATTTGTCATCCTGAGGGTCCCAGAGATTAAATATAGCATAGTTTTGTTTGATAAAATCAAGTTACATATTCAAATGAATGTAGGAACTGGGTTCTACAGTTTGAAGCCCTGCTGTCTCTGGCTCCACACCCACCCCGCCCGGCCATCTAGATGTTTGAAAGTTAGTGCATAAGCTAATGATCCATCATGTATGACATTCCTGGGAGTGTGTAAACTTAAATTTTGTTTTACCATATAATTTTTGTATGTTCTCTATACTTATGTACTTCAAAATGTATCAGTTGACCAATTTGGCACATTTGGGCAGATTTTATACAAAGTATTGTCCAGTGCTTCACTGGCTCAATTTGAAACTTTGCGCACACACTGCTGCCATCTATTGGTAAAAATCTAAATTGCACTATAATGTCCTTTCTCCTCCATTTCAAAGATGACAGAACCCCAAAAAATGTGAAACCTCTAAATTCCACAAACTTCAGTGTTTCCTTTCAAATGGTATCAAGCATATGCATATCCTTGCTTCAGGTCCTGAGCTACAGGCAGTTAGATTTGGATGTCATTTTAGGCAAAAATGTAAAAAAAAAAAAAAAAAAGGGTCCAATCCTTAAGAGGTTGTTTAGTGCCTTCCTCATCGACAGATTTTTCACCTAGTTATCTTGAGATTTGAACCGGCAACCTCTTGGTTACTGGCCCAACGCTCTTAACCGCTAGACTATCTGCCGTGAGGCCATTAATATTTTCGTGAATGTGTCAGGAGATACAGGATAAAAAACTTGAGTGTCTCCGTTGATCATAGGACCTGGCAGTTTTGTGCAGATTCAGGACAACTGAGTTTTGGAGAAATATGCAGATTCAAAGAGGAGTGCTTAATTTGCTTTCTAATGATCATGATCTTTTTGTTGAAGAAGTTCATGAATTCATCACTGCAGAAGTGAAGGCCATCCTCTCTCTGGGAATTATGTTTTTTAGTTAGCTTTGCGACAGTATCAAAAATAAATGTTGGATTGTTTTTATTCTTCTCAATTAGAAGGGGCTTATTAGTGGCGCAGCGGTCTAAGGCACTGCATCTGTGCTAGAGTCATCATTACAGACCCTGGTTCGATTCCAAGCTGTATCACAACCGGCCGTGATTAGGAGTCCCATAGGGCAGCACACAATTGTCCCAGCATCGTCCAGGTTAGGGTTTGGCCGGGGTAGGCCGTCATTGTAAATAAGAATTTGTTCTTAACTGACTTGCCTAGTTAAATAAAATAAAAATAGGTTGGAAAAGTAGGCTGATCGAGCAGCACTCTCCGATACTCCACTGTACTGTCTTACCAAGCTAGTCTGAAGACTTCCAGTTTAGTGGAGCGCCTTTTCTGTATACCAGGGAGCTAATTTCTTGTGACAATTGTTTTACATTTATAGTGGTGTGATTGCATCTAGGGTATTACATAAGTTTACATTTAGATCCCTGGTTAGGTGGTTATCTGATTTTTGTACTCCAACGTCCTTGGGTAGGTGGATGGAGTCTGGAAGGGCATCTAGGAATCTTTGGGTTGTCCAATAATTTATAGCGTGGCTTTTGATAATCATTGGTTGGGGTCGGAGCAGATTATTTGTTGCGATTGCAAATGGTGGTCCGATTAGTACAGATTATGAGGAAAAACATTTAGATCCACAATATTTATTCCTCGGGACAAAACTGAATCCCAAGACATATTGGACAAACCCAATTGAGTCGATGATGGCTCCGAAAGCCTTTTGGAGTGGGTCTGTGTGAATATTGAAGTCACCAAAAATGTGAATATTATCCGCTGTGACTACAATGTCCAATAGGAATTAAGGGAATTCAGTGAGGAACGCTGTATCTCCCACCAGCAGCAGATGAAGATGCACCTGAAGAGCCACATGGGAGAGAGGCCGTTCGCCTGTATACACTGCGGATACACCAGCAGAAAATGCACACGGCCCTTGAATAGAGTATGTTTGACATGTAATGTAGTACTAGTTAGCTTGTTTGTATTTAATTCTGTTGGTTTTGGATGTAGTAGGGAACTGGATAAGGTGAACTGAGGAAAGAATGAGTATGATGAGACAGAGTAGATGATATGTAATGGTTGGTGTGATGGTGTCTGTAAAAATGCTATAGTGAACAAAAATATAAACGCAACATGTAAAGTATTTCATGAGCTGAAATAAAAGATCCCCAAAATGTTGAATACACACAAAAATATTATTTCTCTCCAATTTTGTGCACAAATTTGTTTACATCCCTGTTAGTGAACATTTCTCATTTGCTAAGATAATTATTCCACCTGAGAGGTGTTGCATATCAAGAAGCTGATTAAATAACATGATCATTACATAGGTGCACCTTGTGCTTTGGTCAATAAAAGGCCACTCTAAAATGTGCAGTTTTGTCATACAATACAATGCCACAGATGCTTGCAATTGGCATGCTGACTGCAGGAATGTCCACCAGAGCTGTTGCCAGATAATTTATTGTTCATTTCTCTACCATAAACCGCCTCCAATGTCGTTTTAGGGAGTTTGGCATTACGTCCAACCGGCCTCACAACCGCAGACCACGTGTATGGCGTCGTGTGGGCGAGCGATTTGCTGATGTCAACGTTGTGAACAGAGTTCCCCATGGTGGGGTTATGGTATGGGCAGGCATATGCTACGGAAAACAAACACAATTGCATTTTATTGATGGAGATTTGAGTGCACAGGGATACCATGATGAGATCCTGAGTCCCATTGTCATGCCGTTCATCCACCACCATCACCTCATGTTTAAGCATGATAATGCACAGCCCGATGTCACAAGGATCTGTACACAATTCCTGGAAGCTGAACATTTCCCAGTTCTTCCATGGCCTGCATACTCACCAGAAATGTCACCCATTGAGCATGTTTGGGATGCTCTGAATTGACATGTGCGAAACAGCGAATACAGTGATCCCTCGCCACTTCGCGGTTCACTTATCGCGGATTCGCTATTTCGCGGATTTTCATAATGGCGAATGGCCACTGAACTTAAGCGAGTAGCTGAGGAATGGGACCCTTTGATGAGCCGTTCATTACAGTTCTCCAACGTAATCGATGGTGGCATGTCGGTGTACAAGGATCTTTTTGCAAAGAAGAAAAAAGAGCGACAACAGCTGCCTATCACTATGTTCTTCTCCCGAACAAACACACCTGCACCGCGGGCTTCAGAAGAAGAGAACACTGCAGAGCGCAGTCAGGATGCAGCGGCCCAGTCTGAAGAGCAGTGAAACGGCCTACACGTGAGTCACTGTATTTGTATACATGTAATAGTTGCTAATTGTAAAAAAAAAAAAAAAGTTTTCTATTTCGCGGATTTCACTTATCGCGGGTCATTTTCGGAACGTAACCCCCGCGATAAACGAGGGATTACTGTATATCAACAGAGATATTCCTGCCAATATCCAGCAACTTTGCACAGCCATTGAAGAGGAGTAGGACAACCTTCCACAGACCACAATCAAAAGCCTGATCAACTCTATGCAAAGGAAATGTGTTGCGCTGTATGAGGCAAATGGTGATCACACCAGATACTGACTGGTTTTCTGATCCATGCCCCTACTTTTTTTTAAGGTACAGTATATGTGACCATCAGATGCATTTCTGTATTCCCAGGCATTTGAAATCCATAGAGTAGGGCCTAATTTCATTCTTTACATTGACTGATTTTCTTATATGAACTGTAACTCAGTAAATCTTTTGAATTGTTGCATGATGCATTTATATTTTTGTTCAGTATATGTTCCTTTAGGATGATACTGTTTTTATTAATGTTTACTTGACAAAGTATTGAAGGTCTTTGTAATGTCATGGTTCTCCTGTTCAGATCTGAAGGATCAGGTTAGTGGCTCCGCTCTACAGTGCTCTCTCTCTCCCGCAGAGGGGAAGAGGGGTGAAGTTGGCCGTTTTATGATGGTCATAAATTCCTTGCAGAAACTCTCTTCACTGGACATTCAGTATTGAGAGAGGATTTACTCTGTGAAACAAAGACATACTTCCCGCCAAAACTCGATCATCCAAAAGTGGGGAATGAAACAATATTTCCGTAAATCGAACGGGTTGGAGTTGTCCGTGGGTACTCGATTATTAACAATTTATGTCAGATCAGTTGTGTTTAGGGATCTCATGAAAGACGGTAGAACAAAATAACTATCTCTGAATGTATATATTCCCCAGTTGTCAGGGTCACATCCAAACGTTGGGGAACTGATATGATTAAATATGAAACTATTTGTGAGAAGATGTAATGTGATGTCAGCCTTCTAAATGAGAGAATTGTTTTTAATATGAAGTCTTAACCAAGTCAGTGACCGTGAGCACAGACTTTACGAAAAAAGGAGGGACTGCCTCTTTTTCCCTGAGTGCCTAAATAGCACTCGTGACAAAATGTACATTAAGTCAAGAAAACGCATTTAAATGGCTACTGCTCTATAGACCAGAGAGCATGGAGCTGGTTAAGAAAACTACAAGACTACACATTCACAGTGTGCAGCTGTATATGTAAAATAGTCTAGTAAACTCGACCGAAGACGAGAGGAGAACACTTCCCTATCAAACGACCGAATGGTACTCTGAAAGATCCATTCTGGAGAACATTTCCCTATCAAACGACCATTGGTACGTCTGATGTCTCCAGTATTACAGAGGACAAGCTACAGCCACGAAATATATTGAGTTCTGGGGAACACGACCAGAGACTTTCTGTCGACTGACTCTCCAGCAGACGGACCGGCGATTTCAATAGATACGAGACATACAGGCGTAAATATATACAGTTGAAGTGGAAAGCTTACATACACCTTAGCCAAATACATTTAAACTCAGTTTTTCACAATTCCTGACATTTAATCCTAGTAAAAATTTCCTGTTTTAGGTCCGTTAGGATCACCACTTTATTTTAAGAATGTGAAATGTCAGAATAATAGTAGAGAAAATTACTGATTTCAGCTTTTATTTCTTTCATCACATTCCCAGTGGGTCAGAAGTTTACATACACTCAATTAGTATTTGGTAGCATTGCCTTTAAATTGTTTAACTTGGGTCAAACGTTTCGGGTAGCCTTCCACAAGCTTCCCACAATAAGTTGGGTGAATTTTGGCCCATTCCTCCTGGCAGAGCTGGTGGAACTGAGTCAGGTTTCTAGGCTTCCTTGCTCGCACACACTTTTTCAGTTCTGCCCACACATTTTCTATAGGATTGAGGTCAGGGCTTTGTGATGGCCACTCCAATATCTTGACTTTGTTGTCCTTACGCCATTTTGCCACAACTTTGGAAGTATGCTTGGGGTCATGTTCCACTTGGAAGACCCATTTGCGACTAAGCTTTAACTTCCTGACTGATGTCTTGAGATGTTGCTTCAATGTATCCACATAATTTTCCTACCTCATGATGCCATCTATTTTGTGAAGTGCACCAGTCGCTCCTGCAGCAAAGCACCCCCACAACATGATGCTGCCACCCCCTTTCTTCACGGTTGGGATGGCGTTCTTCAGCTTGCACGCCTCCCTCTTTTCCTCCAAACATAACGATGGTCATTATGGCCAAACAGTTCTATTTTTGTTTCATCAGATCTGAGGACATTTCTCAAAAAATTATGCTGTTTGTCCCAATGTGCCGTTGCAAACCGTAGTCTGGCTTTTTTATGGTGGTTTTGGAGCAGTGGCTTCTTCCTTGCTGAGTGGCCTTTCAGGTTATGTCGATATAGGACTTGTTTTACTGTGGATGTAGATACTTTTGTACCTGTTTCCTCCAGCAACTTCACAAGGTCCTTTGCTGTTGTTCTGGGATTGATTTGCACTTTTTGCACCAAAGTACGTTCATCTCTAGGAGACAGAACGCGTCTCCTTCCTGAGCGGTATGATGGTGTTGTTTATACTTGCGTACTACTGTTTGTACAGATGAACGTGGTACCTTCAGGCATTTGGAAATTGCTCCCAAGGATGAACCAGACTTGTGGAGGTCTACAATTTTTTTTCTGAGGTCTTGGTTGATTTATTTTGATTTTCCCATGATGTCAAGCAAAGAGCCACTGAGTTTGAAGGTAGGCCTTGAAATACATCCACAGGTACACCTCCAATTGATTCAAATGATGTCAATTAGCCTATCAGAAGCTTCTAAAGCCATGACAAAATTTTCTGGAATTTTCCAAGCTGTTTGAGGCACAGTCAACTTCTGACCCACTGGAATTGTGATACAGTGAATTATAAGTAAAATAATCTGTCTGTAAACAATTGTTGGGAAAATGACTTGTCATGCCCAATGTAGATGTCCTAACCGACTTGCCAAAACTATAGTTTTGTAACGGTTTTCCTCCTCCTCTTCATCCGAAGAGGAGGAGTAGTGATCCGACCAAAATGCAGCGGGTTTTGAAAACATAATGAATTTATTAACTGCCGAAAACGAACACGAAAACAAACACTTGGAATGACTACCAAATAACAAAACGAACATAGACTGACCTAAAACATGAGAACTTACATATAACACGAAGAACGCAGGAACAGGTACAGACTATAACAAACGACCGAACAAACGCTACAGTCCTGTGTGGTACGAACGAACATACAGACACAGAAGACAACCACCCACAAACAAACAGTGTGAAAACACCTACCTTAATATGGCTCTCAATCAGAGGAAATTAAAACCACCTGCCTCTAATTGAGAGCCATATCAGGACACCCTTAACAAACATAGAAACACACAACATAGACTACCCACCCAAACTCACGCCCTGACCGTCAAACACATACAAAATAACAGAAAACCGGTCAGGAACGTGACAAGTTTGTTAACAAGAAATTTGTGGAGTGGTTGAAAAACGAGTTTTAACGACTTCAACCTAAGTGTATGTAAACTTCCGACTTCAACTGTAAATTGAAATTCCTTTCGAATGAGCAGCTATTCATGTGCAAGGTATTAGCATTTCAATCTGCATAGTTATCAGCTGTGTGTAGGATAGTAAAGTCCTCCCTCTCTTTCTCACATGCCCTCCCTTTAAATTTTGTGTAACAAGCCGTCATATCGATTTAGTCCACTAGGGACTTTCCATTGCATCATGTCCAAACCAATGTATAACCTATCCTGTGTGTGTGCGCTTATGTAATTCTGTGTTATTATTTAGTTAGATAGTAAATAAATAATCAAGCCAATCTATATATCGCTGATTCATAATTTATGCAAGGGTTCGTGCAGATATCCAAGAGTTTGCGACATTCAGAATGAGACTGATAGAATGTAAACAATTAATTAATGACTGATTGATGACTGAAATGTAAGAGATATTTATATCTTTCAGAGTTAATTCGGAAAATGGTAACTCGTTAAATAAACTTTTTCCGTGGTATCCCCAAGTTTGCTAATGAGTTAATTGTTACTGGATTAATTTAATCATCATAATTAAACTTTGTTAATCGATTTGATAAAACAATCGTCATCACATTAATGATAGCCAAGACACGACAGTAATGTAATGTTTAACCTTTTCCAAAGTATTCAAAAATGTATTTTAATGCCAGATCACGTGACCCCTGAACAAGATGGCCGCATGAACTAGGAGCTCTGCTCAAGTAGTTTCCAATTCCTAATCTTACCTCAACTTCAAGTTTAAACTCATTTAGCTTTAGTCAAAAAGTCATGGCGGCGACACTACAGGTGACATTTTTACCCGGACTCGAGCACTAGCGACGGAAAAAGCCTCCAAGAAGCAGCTAACTTCAGAAAAAGCTAGCGCCATTAGCCAGGAGCAAGAGGACCCGTTCCCCCCCGAGGCCCAACCTCGCACTCTGTCGAAGACATCTTTTCTGAGCTGAGATCCCAACGTACAGAACTCAACACTAAACTAGATGCCATTAACGCTCAGCTCAGTGCGATAGGGGGCAAGGTGACAATCCTGGAAAATGCTTTGCCTGACATAAACAACAAGATAACTATAAACGCGGGGCGCCTGGACGAGGCAGAGGGGCGAATCCTATCCACGGAAAAGTTATTGACGGACGCCATGGAAACAATAGCATATGCTAAAAAAAAATAGAGCAGCTGGAAGAGAAAACAGAGGACCTGGAAAACAGGGGGCGAAGGAATAATTGTGTTGTATTAAATCTGGGCGAAAAAGAAGAGGGAAACATGCCACTGATCCGCTACCTGCAAGACAAACTTCCCGAGTGGCTCCACCTGTCCACTGACAGGCCCATAGAACTCGAGAGAGCTCACCGAGCACTAAGGCCCCCACCAGCAGCGAGACAACCACCGCGCCCAATCACCATACGTTTCCTGAGATTCACCGACAAGGAACGAGTCCTACAGGCGGCGAAAACCAACACCATTACAGTGGGAAACGCCAAACTCACCTCACTCCAGGACCTGTCAGCTGGAATACGCCGAGAGTTTGACGAGGTGAAGAAATGCTCCATTGACCGAGGTATCTTTAGGGGATTCAAATACCCAAACGAGTTCAGGATTCTTCACCAAGGAGCCCTGCGCCACTTCAAAACTCCCGAAGAGGCAAAACGTTTTTTGAAAGACAACCCAGGTCAATGAGAAATGGACCAATGACTAAATGCGATTACTGCTATTACTAAAGGAGGTAAGACAACATATAGCCGATATCCAAAGACCCACCCGCTCCGCTAAATGTCATTACAGCCGTCTAATCTATATTTATGTTCCTTTTAGCTGAGAGGGATAGGCCCCATATTATAACCTAAGCCTACTATATGTAGGCTGGGCTATTGATTTTATTTTCTCCCATTTTTAATGGGGTCTGGACGGGGGCTACGTTGTCATTTACTCAATGCGGGGCGGAGAGGATGAGGCATTTCTTTGGTGGGTAGGGGGAGACGTTGTGCGTTGCTAACTGTTCCCGTTTTTTTTTTGGAACACAGAATTGTGACTGAGCGGGGAGGTAATAGATCCAACGGGATATGTCGAGTTGTTTGGGAACTCGGCTGGGGTGTTCAGAGATTGTTATTTTATGTAAACCATTTATTTTCCTTTTATGTGAGCGCAGCTGTAACTACTATCCACCTTTACCCAGAGATGACTTGCACTAAAGTTCGATTACTGTTCGATGACGATGATTAGTACCTTAAATCTATTGACATGGAACTGCCATGGTCTAGGTCATGCAATAAAACGGAAAAAGATACTATGTGCTCTAAAAAAGGAAAAAGCAGACAAGAGACACACATCTGTGATGCAGAATATGCCAAACTCCGCAGAGCTTGGGTGGGACAGGTGTATTTCTCATCTTTCAAATCCAACAGCAGAGGTACAGCCATACTTATCCATAAGATTGTTCCATTCATAATTTACAAAAACATATCTGATCCGGAGGGGAGATTTATTTTGATAACTGGGTCACTGTATGGGCAACCAATTACTATTTTAAACATATACGCCCCTAACACAAATCATCTCAAGTCCCCACCACAAATCCTAGATCTGCAAAGATGTTGAACTCTCTTACTAAAGAGATGGGACTGATAGATATCTGGAGGGAGACTAATAGCTCATCTATGGACTATACATACTACTCTAATGTCCATAACACCTACTCCCGTATAGATTACTTTTTTATCCCAAAGAGTTTCATAAATTCAGCCACGTGTACAATCGGACCCATAGCGCTTTCGGATCACGCCTTTGTCCACCTCTGCTTTGACCTCTGCAAAAACATCCCGAGGTCAAAGAGCTGGAAATTCAACACCTCCATGCTATCAAACGAAGCATTCCATACATTGGTAACTACATGGATAGACAACTACACACAAGACAACAAAGATTCTCCTGTTTCTCCAGCCACAATGTGGGACGCTGCTAAAGCCACACTAAGAGGTCATCTAATTGCATATGCTTACTCAAATAAAAAAGCAATGGAAGCACACAGGCTAGATCTGGAGAGGGAGCTGGAACGCTGTGAAAAAGTACAAAAACAATCCCCAGACAGCACCTCCTGGAGTCAACTTAAAGCAGCCAAAGCCAAACTGAATTTGGACTATACTCGGGAGATAAAAAAAAAACGTTTTCTTTGCTAAACAGAAATGACCATGCGTATGGCAATAGGCCTAGTAGATTGCTTGCTTATCAATTAAAAAAAGAGCAGTCAGAGCGTACAATTATGGCTATCCGAACAGCAGAGGACGAGGTCACATATGACCCAAAAAAGATAAATTTAACTTTTCATGATTTTTACTGCAAACTATATACCTCTGAGAGAAAACACACGGAGGCAGAACTCCACTTCTTCCTAGAGGGAATCTCGCTACCTAAACTATCAGAGACCGACCAAGAAGATCTCAACTCCCCCTTCACTCTTGAGGAGATCCTGGAGGCAATTACCTCCATGCCACCTAACAAGTCCCCAGGCCCAGATGGATTCCCCAGAGAGTTCTACAAAGCTTTTTGGCCCCAGCTTAGCCCTATTTTCATGCCAATGCTGGAGGATTTTTGCAAAAACGGAGTTCTCCCAGACTCAATGCACACAGCTCGCATTACAGTGTTGCTCAAAAAAGACAAGGACCCCCTATCCTGCTCCTCCTTCCGTCCCATAAGCTTGTTGGATTTCAACTACAAAAGAATTACCAAATTGCTCGCCAAAAGACTAAACACTCTTCTTCCCAAAATAATAAAAGCGGACCAAACTGGATTTATTAGAGACAGATACTCTTCTGATAACATTCGCCGTCTCTTTGATATTATTGATCAAGTAAACGCACAGAAGACCCCTGTCCTGCTGGCTTCACTGGATGCTGAGAAGGCGTTCGACAGGATGGAGTGGAGCTTTCTGTTCTCAGTCTTAGAAAAGTTCAATATGGGCCCAAACTTTATTAAATGGATCAAATCACTATACTCTCATCCAAATGCCATGGTGACTACTAACGGACTGAACTCTGACAGATTCCCTTTGGGACGGGGCACAAGACAAGGATGCTCGCTGTCCCCCCTGCTCTACTTGTTGGGGGCGGAGCCTCTGGCAGAGCTGATAAGGAGCAATCCAAGTATTATAGGTGTTCCTGCAGGCGGCCTGCAGCACAAGATTTCGCTTTACGCCGATGATGTCTTGCTCTACATATCCAACCCTGAGAAATCCCTTCCTCCCATTTTAGACACAATTGCTCAGTATGGCACGTTTTCAGGTTATAAGATTAATTTTAACAAATCCACTGTCTGCCCTCTCAATATTACACTCACCAGTTCTATGAAGACACTATGCCCATTCCAATGGAAGACACAGGGGTTTCAATACCTTGGAATATTCATAACACCGGATCTGAATAGGCTTTTCAAGGAGAATTATCTTCCACTCCTGGATCGAATCAAGAACAACCTCCAAACCTGGATCTCCCTCCCAATTAGCTTAGTAGGAAGAATTTATGTAATCCGTATGAACATCCTCCCTAGACTGAACTATTTATTTCAGATGCTCCCAAGCTATCTCCCAGCTTCCTTTTTCAAAACAATTAACCAAAGCATCACCAAATTTATATGGGGCAATAAAAAACCTAGGATCAAGCTCTCCACTCTATCGAAACCTGAATCTAAGGGTGGTCTTGCCCTTCCCTCCCTTCAATTGTACTACTGGTCTGCCCAAATCCGCAACATGCTAACATGGATCACAAACAGACAAGAGTCAACGTGGATCCAGATAGAAGCCCAATCCTGTGGTTCATTGCCACTAAGCTCAACTATATTCATTAATAACTTTAGTGAAGTGGGCAACATAGCCAAAACATTTGTGATTTACAGCACCCTACTAGCGTGGAGGGACTGTAAGAAATACCTGGGCATCTCCTCCCAAATATGTTCTCACTCGCCTATAGTAGGCAACCAAGACTTGCCAAAAGCTCTGAGGGATGCCAACTTTAATCTTTGGCATACTCTAGGAATCAGGACCTTTTCAGACCTATTTCATCAGAAGACCCCTACACTGAAATCCTTTCAAGAGCTCTGCAGTGAATTTAATGTGCCAAGATCCCATTTCTTTAAATATCTTCAAATTAGACATGTCATCTCCTCATTTACTTCCAAGAGGAGGTTTAGAACTCAGTTGAATGAAGTTGAAACCCTTCTTGTCACAGCACAATCCATTAAAGGCAAAATATCCTATATCTATAGACTCCTTTCTGAGAAAGGAGGCTCCTCCTTTACTCCTTTGAAAATAATCTGGGAAAAGGACCTTGGTCTGACTATCAGTGATGAGTTATGGGCGGAGGTTTGCGACAGGGTATACTGCTCCTCTACTAATGTAAAAATGAAAGAATCTAATTACAAATTTTTGTTAATTTTTTTTTACACTCCCTTGAGACTCCATAAAATGAAAACAGACATTTCTCCTAACTGTAAAAGATGTACCTCTGAAAGTGGAACCTATATGCATGTATTTTGGAGCTGTAGAGAGATTGCCAGATTTTGGCAATCTATACATACTGCTGCACAGAAAATACTAGATGTACAGTTTGATATGACCCCGTGTCGCTATCTTATTAATGCCCAGCAGGACTTTGTTCTTGATCCTGACAGAGAAAATTTGCTCATGACCATTACATACTTTGCTAAGAAATGTATTCTTCTATTGTGGGCCTCTAGTACCTCTCCTACATTTAAAATGTGGATTGACCAGATTGTTGACTTTCTCCCTCTTGAAAAGCTGACTTATGACCTCCACAAGAGACAGACCAAGTTTGATAGACTCTGGTCTCCACTACTCAACTATATTTCAAATTGGACAGAGTGAATGGGGGGACCAGGGAGATGAGCAGATGCGTGTTGTGTAAGGTGCTGTAAAATCTAAAAAGCTCATTATTGGCTCGTCATCTCAGCTAAGGCTGGAAATAGCTAATAAGAACCTTGATAGTGCTGCTGCAAGTTCTATATTTTAAATTTTGTTATAATTATTATTTGTGTGTATGTGTATGTATGTATGTGTATATATATATATATGTATGTGTATGTATATATATATATATATATATAAAAAATATATATATATATTTTTTAATGTTTATTTTTTAAGTCTGTCACATCTGTGAATGTGGAATGTGTTTGGTTGGTTGATTGAAAAAAACTTTAAATTGAAAAAAAAAATGTATTTTAACCAAGCGAGGGTACCAGATTTACAGAAAAATGTAGTGTTACCAAAGTGAGAAGTTATTCTTCTTGTCACGTATCATTTTGTGCAATAAAAGTACTGTACTTCACGGAATGTGAATATATGACCATTTTATTGAAATTCAATACAAAATTGACTCTGTGCTGACTGACTTGGTTATTTTTGTATCATTACAGGGACTGAGTTTCACTTGTCTAAGTCGAACCAAAACAATATACTTAATTCTTGAATCAATACATACAGTATGGACATTTTTTAAATAAACTCCAATGGCTCCATATTAGGTACTTGAATCACCGTGTTGGAGATGCACTTGACTGGTTATCAATGTTGATGTGTCTGTGTACAGCAAATTATTTCTTATATAAACCTATATGCTTTTCGGTTCAATTTGTGTTTACAGTCTGCCGTCCATGAGGAACTGCTGATATCCGGTGTTGCTGGCGGGAGAGACTGGACCTCTGAAGCGGCCGGTCACAAACCCTGGCCCTGGATCAGAACCCTGGATCAGGAGCCATCGCTCTTCTTTCCCGAGTCAGAACCAGGACCGAACCGCGAGGAACAGAGACTCCACCACCACACAGAACACAACCTGTGGACAGGTGGACTGAACAACCTCAGTCCTGGTGGTCATCAGAGAGACAGAGGCTCCAGTCTGCAGCCCAGACCCTTCTCTTCACAGTCTCAGTGCAGTGATGGAGCAGGGCCTGGGGCTGATAGAGAGAGATCCTCCTGTTCCTATGAAACAAACACCACCGTATCCATGATGAACAAAGCAGGTCACCCTGGGCTTCAGCCTTCACAGAGAGTGGTGGGAGACACCCCTGGTGGGAGTCTATCAGGAAGTCTGTCTTCTCCTTCAGGGTCACATCTAATTCCTGATGTTTGTTTTCATAGAAAGCCTGGGCCTGGGTCTAGCCTTCCTCAGCTACCTCATGGTTACCCCACCAATACAGACAGGGTCAGGATGGGCATTCACCACAAGAGGTACCTACCCTATAACACAGCACACAATCCCAACAACACCCAAACAATGGCTAGAGGTCAAGCAGGGAGCTCAAAGACTAACCAGCTGACTGTGGTGGCTCCTGCTTCTAGCTACTCTGGTGTCATTGGGTCACAACGTGGGAAGCCGAACATTAGGACCGACGCTGACAAGCCGTATGCCTGCCCCACATGTGGGAAGTGCTTTGCTGAGGCAAACTATGTGAAGATCCACCAGAGGGTCCACACAGGGGAGAAACCCTTCAGCTGTACCCAATGTCACATGCGCTTCGCAGAGGCTGGCACCCTGAAGAGGCACCAGAGGGTCCACACAGGGGAGAAACCCTACAGCTGCCCTCAGTGTGAGAAGAGGTTCTCACACCAGCATCATCATAAGAGGCATCTGAAGGTCCACACATGACAAAGGCCATTCACCTTCTCTGATGGTTTCAGAGAGGAACTACCTCAGGATACACCAGCAGAAAAAACATTACACTTCATAACATAAGAGGTAACCATTCCATCCTCAGGGTACAGATTGTCTCCCCATCATTGGTGTTCGTGCGGTGACATGCTGCCAACCTTCATTTTCTCTCATTAGCTTTAGTCCTGCCCTCTAACCTTTTTTTGCCTTAGATCTGTTCTTCCTCCAAGCTAGCCCTTATGTATTTCTCGCTCACATTCACATTTAGTAGTTCTCTCCTTTTGCCCACCTAACCATGCATGTACTCTTTGAGGTTGTCCCTTTCCTTGAGTTCCTTTTATTTGTGTGTACAGAACATGATTCCTTTCTCATCTTTATCTACCCTCTTATCTTCCTACTTCATGCTGCTCATTGGTTAGCTGTCACAGTGGAAGCCCCCACTCGGCCCACCCCCAAGCCCTGCAGCAAAAGCTCTGAATAGGCTCAGTCAGCTGGACAAGATCCATAGAGCCAATCAGGATGCTTCTTAATCTTCTCTCAAGACAAAGATTAATTTTCATTGCTGTCAACAGAAAAGATCCACAGATGCATTTGGAATAACGATAGGGACAGATTTCAATTATGAATATTCCTGAATAGAATATTGCATCCAGACATTGTGTGATATATACAGTATAATGCATATATAAGTTAAAGGTTTATTGCATAGTGTTGTGTAGGTTATATGACGTTCACACATGCCTATTTCATTACATCTATTGAACTACTTTGTTTTTTCCCAAGACACTTTTAATGAGAATTAATGCAGTTCATCAAGTTCATGCTGATTTTTAGTTGAGATGTGTGGTTTTCAATGGTGTATTTAAAACTTGTTTATGTTTAATAAACACAAAATGGGACTTTCATTCTGACTTTCATTGAGACTCTCTTTAGTATACGTCACATCTGATCTCACCTTATTCTCCATACACCAGACAGCTTTACAACCAATATACACTTACTAAATATACTTACACAAACACCTATTGTACCAAATAGTTTAGTCAGGTTTGTCTGATGAATTTTGATTTGCCATAGATTACTTATTTTTTTACCCACAACATATTTATGTCCACCATGATTGGTTTAACAACAATGAAGTCATTCTGTAACTACAGTATAGGACTCAAACGTATTCAGCCTAGTCTCAGAGCAAAACATTGTTTTACTAAAATCCATGTCACTCCATTTAGCATGATATGTTTACTTTACGTTATGTTACATTACATTGGCCTACATAAATCTGGGACACTCAAATTAGTATATGTTACTTAAGGCAAAAACAAAAAGGGGGTGGATGGGTGGGCGCATAACGCAAACTTCTAGCAACCAAATGCGTGTTATCATGGACAAATGTAGCATTTTAGCAACTGCAACTACTTACTACTCTAGCTACTTTAACTACTCAGCATTTTAACAAACCCTTCCCTTAAACCTAACCTTAACCCTTATATTACAAAGGTACAGAGATTGTTCTGTCCACTGGTGGATCTAAATATTTTTCCTCATAATCCTGGACCCCAACCAAGGATTATCAAATGTTGCGCTATAAATTCTCGGACAACCCAAAGATTCCTAGATGCCCTTCCAGACCCCCTCCACCTACCCAAGGACGTTAGAGTACAAAAATCAGTTCACCACCTAAACGAGGATCTAAATTTAACCTTGAATAATGCCCTAGATGTATTCGCACCTCTAAAAAATAAGAAATTAGCTCCCGGAAATGGCGTTCCACCAAACTGGAAGTCTTCTGACTAGCTTGGAAAGACAGTACCATGTGATATCGGAGAGCCCTCACTGCTGCACAATCAGCCTACTTTTCCAACCTAATTGAGGAGAATAAAGAGAATATATATCCATATTTTATTTTTGATACTGTCGCAAAGCTAACTAAAAAGCAGCATTCCCCAAGAAAGGATGTCCTTCACTTCAGCACTGATGAATTCATGAACTCCTTCGACGAAAAGATCACGATCATTTGGGGGAAAATTATGGAGTCCTCTTTGAATCTGTGTATTTCTCCAAAACTCAGTTGTCCTGAGTCTGGACAGAACTACCAGGACCTAGAATCAATGTAGACACTCAAGTTTTTTTAATCCTGTATATTTCGACACATTCACGAAAATAGTCATGGCCTCTAAACCTTCTAGCTGCCTACTGGACCCTATTCCAACTAAACTACTGAGAGAGCTACTTCCTTTGCTTGGCCCTCCTATGTTGAACATACAGTGGCTTGCGAAAGTATTCACCCCCTTGGCATTTTTCCTATTTTGTTGCCTTACAACCTGGAATTAAAATTGATTTTTGGGGGGTTTGTATCATTTGATTTACATAACATGCCTACCACTTTGAAGATGCAAAATATTTTTTGTGAAACAAACAAGACAAGAAAACAGAACTTGAGCGTGCATAACTATTCACCCCCCTCCAAAGTCAATACTTTGTAGAGCCACCTTTTGCAGCAATTACAGCTGCAAGTCTCTTATGTCTCTATAAGCTTGGCACATCTATCCACTGGGATGTTTGCCCATGTCTGGCCATTCTTCAAGGCAAAACTGCTCCAGCTCCTTCAAGTTGGATGGGTTCCAACCTGATGACTCCTGTCTTTCCCCAGGCCACCTTGTTGAGCTGCTGCTCTAGTTTCAACTGTTCTGCTTTGTAACGGCAGCTTTCCTCCTCTTCACGAGAAGAGAGAGTGTAACAGGGATCGGACCAACACGCAGCGTAGTTGGTGCTCAACATATTTAATAATACGAACTGTGAACACTACAACAATACAAAAATAACAAAACGTGGCAAACCGATACAGTCCTAGCTGGTGCAGAGAAAACACAGAGACAGGAAACAACCACCCACAAACCCTAACACAAAACAAGCCACCTATATATGATTCCCAATCAGAGACAACACAAAACACCTGCCTCTGATTGAGAACCATATTAGGCCAAACATAGAAACAGACAAACTAGACACACAACATAGAATGCCCACCCAGCTCACGTCCTGACCAACACTAAAACAAGCAAAACACACAAGACCTATGGTCAGAACGTGACAGTACCCCCCTCCTGAGGTGCAGACTCCGAACGCACCCCCTAAAACTCTAGGGGAGGGTCTGGGTGGGCATCTGTCCGCGGTGGCGGCTCCGGCGCTGGACGAGGATCACTCCACCATTGTCTTTGTCCCCCTCCTTAGCGTCCTTTGAGTGGCGACCCTCGCCGCCGACCTTGGCCTAGGAACCCTCACAAAGGGCCCCATCAGACTGAGGAGACAGCTCCGAACCGAGAGGTAGCTTAGGACAGAGAGGGAGCTCAGGACAGAGAGGTAGCTCCGGACGAATGGCAGCTCCGGACTGAATGGCAGGTCCGGACTGAGTGGCAGCTCCGGACTGAGTGGCAGCTCCGGACTGAGTGGCAGCTCCGGACTGAGTGGCAGCTCCGGACTGAATGGCAGCTCATGACTGGATGGCAGCTCATGACTGGATGGCAGCTCATGACTGGAGGGCAGCTCATGACTGGAAGGCAGCTCATGACTGGAAGGCAGCTCATGACTGGAAGGCAGCTCATGACTGGAGGGCAGCTCATGACTGGAGGGCAGCTCATGACTGAGGGCAGCTCATGACTGGAAGGCAGCTCATGACTGGTGGGCGGCTCTGGCAGCTCCTGACTGACTGGCGGCTCTGGCAGCTCCTGACTGGCTGGCGGCTCTGGCAGCTCCTGACTGGCTGGCGGCTCTGGCAGCTCCTGACTGGCTGGCGGCTCTGGCAGCTCCTGACTGGCTGGCGGCTCTGGCAGCTCCTGACTGACGGACGGCTCTAGCGGCTCAGGACAGACGGGCGGCTCTAATGGCTCGGGACAGACGGGCGGCTCTGATGGCTCAGGACGGGCGGGCGGCTCTGACGCCGCTGGGCAGACGGATGGCTCAGATGGCGCTGGGCAGACGGATGGCTCAGATGGCGCTGGGCAGGCAGGCAGCTCAGACGTTGCTGAGGCGCACAGTAGGCCTGGTGCGTGTTGCCGGAACTGGTGGTACCGGTTTGTAGACACGCACCTCAAGGCTAGTGCGGGGAGCAGGAACAGGGCACACTGGACTCTCGATACGCACAGTAAGCTTGGTGCGTGGTGCCGGAACTGGTGATACTAGGCTGGAGACACGCACCACAGGGAGAGTGTGTGGAGGAGGAACAGAGTTCTGGAGACGCACAGGAAGCCTGGTGCGTGGTGTAGGCACTGGTGTTACTGGGCTGGGGCGAGGAGGTGGCGCCGGATATACCGGACCGTGAAGGCGTACAGGAGCTCTTAAGCACCGAGCCTGCCCAACCTTACCTGGTTTAATGCCCCCCGTAGCCAGGCCAGTGTGGCATGGTGGAATAGCCCGCACTGGGCTGTGCTGGCGAACCGGGGACACCATGCGTAAGGCTGGTGCCATGTACACCGGCCCGAGGAGACGTACTGGAGACCAGATATGTTGAGCCGGCTTCATGGCACCTGGCTCGATGCCCACTCTAGCCCGGCCGATACGTGGAGCTGGGATGTACCGCACCGGGCTATACACACATACAGGAGACACCGTGCGCCTTTCCGCACAACACGGTGTCCCGTACTCTCGCTCTCCACGGCAAGCCCGGGAAGTTGGCCGGGGTCTCCTACCTGACTCCTACCTGCCCCCCCCCCCCCCCCCCCCCCCCAATACATTTTTGGGGTTTCTTCTCGGGCTTCCTGGCCAGCCATGTTCACTCATAACACCGGTTCCCCTTCGCGGCGGCTTCCGCTCTCCTAGCTGCCTCCACCTGTTCCCATGTAAGGCGATCCTTACCAGCCAGAATCTCCTCCCATATGTAGCAACCCTTTCTGTCCAACACCTCTTCCCAAGTCCATTCCTCCTGGTACCGCTGCTGCTGCTGCTGCCGCTGCTGCCCGTTGCTACGCTGCTTGGTCTGAGATTGGTGGGTGGTTCTGTAACGGCAGCCTTCCTCCTCTTCATGAGAAGAGAGGGTGTAACAGGGATCGGACCAACACGCAGTGTAGTTGTGTGCTTGCCACTATGGAACCCTGACCTGTTCACTGGATGTGCTACCTTGTCCTGGATCTGCTGTTCATTCTCTCTCTCCCCCTTTGTATGCTCAGCTATAAAAAGCCAACTGACATTTACTTCTGAGGTGCTGACCTGTTTAACAAAAAATAATAAAGGTTTATATAAGTAACATTTTGCTGTACACACAAACATGACATGCTATTATAAAATGTTAACCACTGTCAAGTCCATCTCTAAGACTGTGATTCAAGTACCTAACAATATGGAGCCATTGGAGTTTATTATAAAACAAAGTCCATGTGTTGATTCAAGAATGAAATATGTTTTGGTTCGACTGAGAGAAGGGAAACTCAGTCCCTACAATGACACAAAAAATAACCAGTCAGTCAACACTTTTGACTTTTGTATTTTCAATAAAATGGTCATACACTCATAACATGAAGGACAGTACTTTTATTGCAAAAAATAATACGTGACAAGTAGATTAACTTCTCACTGTGGTAACACTACATTTTTCTGTAAATCTGGTACCCTCACTTCGATAAAATGTATTTTAGAATACTTTAGTAAAGGTTCAACATTACAAAGACCTTCACTACTGTCGTGACTTTACTTCTGATGACTTATTTATCTAATCAAAAAACTGTTTAATTCATTAGGATTTGGGGCACCACGAGGGCGGTTGTTTAAAGAGTTAGCATCTCCTGAATTAAACTCTAAAGGTCTTTACCTATCACATCCATAAAACAGTCAACGTATTAATCATAACCTTGCATCATATCATCATTTTGAACAGTCGTAACCTCCACCATCTGCAAAAACCCCAGTGTTACGTACGCCTCGTGGAGGAGGGAACGCAACACCCTGCTACATCTCAACTCCCCGTGGAGTGAAAAAGTATGTGATCGTAGGTGCGGGGAAGGACCACAGAGGCAGAGAAAAATACCGTTTACAGGGAATTTATTATTCCTTAACATGGTAATGTGGGGAAAAGGGGCTGGACGGAACCAAAGCAAAGAAAGTAAAAATGAAAGAGTCTCCTCTAATACCTTACCTGCCTTCCCACTTCTTACCTAACCTTTAGCACCACTTGGCTTGCTAACCAAAATACAGGGGGTGGTCCGCCCAGGTCTTACCTAGTGTGCATAGACAGATTAAATACTACGTTATGTATGCCCGCAGGCCTCTTGCCTGAACCCTCCCAAGGTGCGTTCCCCTTCCCCCCTAGGAACAAAAAAAACAGAATAATTTACGTGAACAACTTCAATTAACCAAAAATACTAAAATCTATTGGCATACATATAGCTCTGAAGGAGCAGCTACAAAATAATATCAACAAAACTTTCACTGACCAACAACCAACACAAGACATAAAAAGCTCTCCTCCCTGGCGAAGGAAAACTGGCTTTTATCAAGCTGGAGAAGGAGTTGGTAATTGAAGAGACAGCTGTTTTGTTACAGTTTGTTACAGTTATAGGGGTCAGAGCTCCAATTAGCGATTGGGCTGACCAATCAGCTGCTTTAGGATTCCAGGAAGCCAGTTCCTGAAATACACACACATACAAACAACACAGAAACTGGGGAACGTAACACCCAGCCTTACTTATGATTCAGTACTACACAAATTGGTGTAATTATTTATTTACTAGCTAACTAAATGATAACATACAAACTTAATACATTAGGAAAAGTACCCTAGCGGACTGACACAATATTGTGGCTTTTTACAAACGGAGAGGGAGAGAGGGAAAGAGAGAGGAAAAAGAGACACTTATCGTTGATACATTTTAGAAACTTTTCTCACAGTAATCATAAACTTTGCACACGAACCGCCACCCATTTGGAGTAAGAAATCATTAATATATTTACGTGTCAATGCCTTGGTTCGCGATTGGGCCTCTTCGTGGCACGCTTTTAAGGCTCTAATTGTCCAAAAGGGGTCCCCCCTTTCCGTTCTTCTACTGTTGTTCACTCTGGACGATGCTCCTTGGAAGATAGGCTAGCCAGCCGTGTCGATGGTTCCCATTGGTGATGAGAGTAGTAGATACGGTGATTTGAGAAGAGTAGTAGAATGGTCCCACTTAAATTCGCTTTTCTAGATATTTGACTTAGGACCGCTAATCAGCTTTACCAGTGATTGTCTGGGAGGTGAGCTTCTTGCCTCCACCTCGTGTTGCTATTCACAGTTCAAACCACTTTGGATGTGAGCCGCGGCTCAACGCCTTTCTGGTCCAAATGTACATTTCATTACCAATCCTTTTTGCACTCTGGTCGACAGGGACGGTTCAGTCAGGCTGACACACTCTCTGACCTCACTCAGGGAGTGGCTACTTACTGCGCAAAGTTTATAGGAGACAAATTCTCTTATGGCTCCGAAAATCACATTCATACCTTAACAAAAATACTTTCATAATTGTTCATATACAATGTTAAGGATGGAAACATCGGACATGTAGTGTATATACTTTTCAGTTACAGCATTTCCTTTTATAACAATTTTAATGACATCACAAAATATAAACCAATATAACATAAATTTTCTATAGCTCACCACTGACCATTCCCCACGTTCTCTGTCAGATATATTTTTTCAGTATTCGCTTTAGAATGTGTTTTGGTTGTTGTTTTGTGTCTCACTGGCTGTTTCTGGCTGTGATTAACAGAGTTGTTCCCCAGTCCAGAGTTGACGGCTCCGTCCCAGAGAGATTAAAGTAGATGTCACACGTCAAAATTTGATGGATGACCCTATGTGAACCTATGTGACCGCTATGTGAACCCTATGTCCTGTTGTAGGAGGCCTGCACATATTTGGGCTGCCGGTCAGGACATCCTGATGGTTAGGTGGGGGCTGGTTGGGTAAGTGTCAAGCTGTCAATGTCGTAAATCAAAAAGGATCATGATTTATGACCCTATGTAGTGATTGATGACCCAATGGCGTGTAGAAGGGGGGCATGCAAATATTTGGGCTTCAGGTCAGGACATCCTGATGGTTAGGGGGGGCTTTTTGGGTAAGTGACCAGGTGTCAATGTCGTAAATCAAAAAGATCATGATTTATGAACCTATGTAGTGATTGATGACCCAATGGCGTGTAGAAGGGGGGCATGCACATATTTGGGCTTCAGGTCAGGACATCCTGATGGTTAGGGGGGGTTTTTGGGTAAGTAAGTGACCAGGTGTCATGTCAACCTGTTCCTGGATGTCTAGTGTTGGGGGTTGTTAATGAACATTTCAAAGAGGTTGGCTTTGCAGAAGCCTTATAAAGCCCCAGAACAATTCCTGTTTAAGACTGTACAAGATCTTAAGAATAACCATGGAATTTGGGATCGATGACAAAGCAGTGATGACTGTAACAACTGAAGCGGGTCCTCGGTTGGTCCATAGAGCACGGGCCAAGTATCAACCCGCAATATATGATGCTCCAAAAAAACGTTTTTTAAATGTGTATAGAACCCAAACACCTCCAGCAAATGCGCTGAAAGATCAAGTGTTGATGTCTAATGGACAGCTGTGGGGGTATCGGTTTGATTACCTGGCCTGTAGAGTGACCCTCTATACGGTCGCTGAAGGAGAAGAATATACAGACCAGACTGTAGGCTTGGAATATGGTGTTGAAGACTGGTCGGTTTTTCGCAAGGTTGTGTGTCCTGAACTGCGCCTTATCACCAAGGGGTATAGTGTGTTCACGGGCCACGAGACCCGTTGGGAAGGTACCCCTGACTCCTCAGGACGAATATTTCACAGGGTGAAAATACAAAGACAGAATGGACGTCCCTGCGGCTGCGTGGAGTTCTATATCGGCACCCAGGAAATCCGAAACCAAAACCTCAGGGAGGGGGGCCATACTGGGGATTCCAGACTGCGTCTGCTTATTCCTTTTAAAAGTTGGGATGCACTGGAATTGAACATGTTGAAGGCGTTGGATGCTCTCTTTGTACAGAGCCAACAGCGGCAGAGCCTTGTTCATTTAAAGAAGTGCATAATATATACGAATCGTGAAGATTACGTTTCAAAAGAGCCTCAAGAAGATACACCTTCAGAAGAAAACTAAGTACGGGGAGGCTTTAACCACGCCCAGATACCCAAAGGTGTGGTTCTACGATAAAAGGAAAAGCAGACAGTTCTTCATTTCATCATAGACCATGGATATCCCTACCTTCTACGAGGACTCCGCTACGTCATGGGGACCCGAAACTAAGGACTCAATGCCTCGCAGCCCTACACTCTACTCACCCCTGGCAAGACCCGAGACACCCCCTACATGTACCCAGCCTGAGGATGTGTTTGATGGGGTGGTCAGTACTATTTTTGTGGATACCATCAAGGCCTCTGTAGCTACACTTTTAGACGTGGTGATTGGCGACTATATAAGAGAAAAATGCATCGGCTGTGAGATCAATCACCCCAGCCAGCGTCGTCATCCTTGCCTATACGACCCTCCGAGATACTACTTTTTCAATCATTTTGAGGAGCTGGTGAAAAGACTCTGGTCCCGCAGGTTTATACCAGCGCTGGTCAGCGCCCTGGAGTCTATGGGTCTTGTGCCGTCTATCCCTAGAGTTTACGGGGTAACCGAGGCCTTCCTACATGAACTGAAGGAGGCAATTTTCATCCACGAGAAACTCAAAGAAAACCGACACACCCTGGTGGCCGACAACAAATACCGGGAAGCTGTGGTTGCTGATGTGGTGCTTTTCTGGCTCAATAAATCCCAAGAGACCGAGTGACATTTTGTTATTTAGACGTAAAAGCTATGGGTAACTATGTGTCTACGATGTTGGAGCGAATAAATACATTTTTTCTTTTGAGAGACCTTACAAATGTTATGCATCAGATTATTGAAAATAAAGTGAATAATGTATCGTTCTACACGACACATAATACCTGGGCTAATGTAGAGCGTTTGCTGAAAATGGAACAAATCATGAATCATGTGCGACATACGGGGGGGAGTTTGCAATGGACACAAATGGTATCAAGAATTGTTGATGAGTCTGAAGAGCTAGAAGTAACTTTGGCTAAGATTTTGCATTATTTGTTTGAACCCCCATTTAATGTGAACGTGTATCATATTTGTTGTTTATATACTTATATATCCGACGTGTGTGTTTTAAAAATTCAGCGACACAAACCTGTAAATCTAAACCATATATACAGGGTGTTGCATGATGTGATTGTTGAGAAAACTGGGACTTGTATCTTGCAACAAATCCTGAATTGGTTGTATACGTAATACTTGGTGTTAAAAAAAAAAAATTCTCAAACTGAAATGTTGTCGTTATTTGAAAGTGGCTCATTAACGTTATTGTCCCTCAGAGAGGCAAGAAGGATGGCTGAACAGCTGTTGAAAAACATTTATTATAATCCCGCTAACCCAGGGTCTTATGGTGGTAAAGAGCGTTTACAGAGAGCAATAGCCGAAGAAACAGGTAGCCTGTTAAGCGATGCTAAAGTGAGTGAGTGGTTATCAGAGCAGGATGCCTATACTCTCCATAAATCTGTAAGAAAACAATTTCCAAGAAATAGAGTTTTTTCTACGCATCCCTTATCCCAATTTCAGGCGGATCTATGCGACATGCAGGCCCTTGCCGATAAAAATGATAGAAATCGCTACATGCTAACGGTTATAGATATTTTCTCTAAAGTAGCCTTTGTAAGGGTGTTAAAAAATAAGAGCGGGGCCGAGGTAACCCGGGCCTTTGACTCGATCTTGAAGGCAGGAGGAGCACCCAATAAAGTGCAGACTGATGGCGGAAAAGAATTTTTTAATAAGACATTTCAGAAGCTAATGAATAAGTATAATATAATACATTTTGCTACAGGCTCGGATTTGAAAGCTTCGGTTGTGGAACGCTTTAATAGGACTTTGAAGGAGCGGATGTGGAGATATTTTACAGCTCACAACACACACCGATATCTCGATATAGTTCAGGATTTAGTAACGGGTTACAACAACAGCCATCATAAGAGTATACGGATGAAGCCGTCGGAGGTGTCTTCTGAAAACTCTTTTCAAGTCTTTAAAAATCTGTATGGTTTGTTCCCCGTTCGCCGTAAGAAAAAAATTAACTTTAAATTCAACGTGGGTGACTTGGTGCGTATATCTAAATTGAGGGGTGTTTTCGACAAAAAATACGAACAAGGCTTTAGCTCGGAGTTGTTTACCGTTACAGAATGTCTGCCACGCATACAATCTGTCTACAAATTAAAAGATTATGACGGGGAGCTTATAGAGGGATCTTTTTATGAAAAGGAATTACAGAAGGTCCAGTTGGGTAAAGACAAAGTCTTTCACGTGGAGAAGATTCTAGATCAGAAGAGAGAAAAGGGTAAAAAATGGTTGCTGGTCCGCTGGAAAAACTGGCCCCAAAAGTTCAACAGTTGGGTATTGGAGCATGATGTGGTGGAGGCAACGGGGATTAACTTAAACCCACAGTCCTGATAACTAGCTCCTCATTCTCGTGTACACAGGAGTGCATCATGGAACACAGCGGCTTCTACCTGACTCTCCCCAGTAATGCGTCTGCACATATATATCGTAATAATCAGAGTTCGAATTATACAACCAATTTTCCAAAGCCTATAGAGTTATCCGAGGCTTGGGAAGTAGGTCTCAGCGAGATTACATACCCCCATAGTTGGTATAATATCAAAGATAAGGACCGTGATTTTTATTGCAAAAAGTTATCGGAACCTGCGAAACTTATTAAGCTTAAAAAAGGTTTCTATAGAACCGTCGACAGGATCGTCTCAGAGTTGAATGAACACCTAACCCTAAACAAGATGGAAATATTCCTATTCTACAATCCAATCCATAAAAGGATACAAATCTCAGGGCCTGCTAACGGGGGTATAAAGACCAGCGGTAATTTATCCTACATGTTGGGGATGGGTCCCAATAAATGGACGTATGTGAAAGATAAATTATTCCCATTCCCTGCGGATATCCATGCAGGCTTTTACAACATATTTGTGTATACCGACATCATAACCTATCAAAGGGTCGGAGACACATGTGTGCCCCTCCTGAGAACAGTTCATATAGACGGAAAGGATGGGGACATCGTCACTGTCAATTATGACAAGCCGCACTACGTACCCGTCAGCAAGAAATATATTGAAAACATTCTGGTTGAGCTTAAAACGGATCAGAACGAAAACATTGAATTTACTTATGGTAAAACGATTGTAAAACTACACTTTAGACCCACCAAAACCTCTCTACATATATAATATTTGGTATTATATTTATAAACATAATACAAATAAAAGGGTTATGGAGCACCCTCAGCTCGACCCCAACCGTTATGTTTCATACTATGTGGATCAAGTTGGTAATGGACTACCAGGATATCATGGAGCACCGACAATGTACGGTGCGGGGATAGGGGGTATATTTCGTAACCTCTTTAGGATGGTTTTACCGTTTATGAAGAGAGGCTTCAGCATAGCCAAACCACACTTAAAATCAGCGGCTAAAAATATAGTAAGTGAGGTTGTAGCAAATGCTATGACCCGCAGGGCGTCACCAGAGGTGGAGCATCAAGAAGGCTCGGGTCTTATGATATTGTCTCGAAGGCCAAAAAAGAGACCCCCAGGTTTAAGACGCAGGCCTGCACCTAAAAAGCGGAGGTTAACTGTTAAAAGAACCTCAGTAAGTCAAAGACGTGGTAAAGTGAGGAGGTCTGGACCAAAAAGAATACTAGGAAGTATTTTCTAAAAGAATAAGTGACATGGCTCTTTTACACCGAATGTCCTCTGAAGCTATAAAGACAGAACTCGATCTTTTCACAGCACCGTTAACGCAGCATTCAATAGACAGGTCCAGTTATGTGGAGATAGCTCCTCTCTCGGCTATTACAGATAACGGGCCTATCGAATTTTTCATACCCGGCCACGGTGACAACTATCTGGACCTCAACAACACCTTGGTGCATTTACGTCTAAAAGTGACCAAAAGAGATGGGTCTAATATTGCAGGCGATGCCAAAGTGAGTCTCATTAATTACCCCTTGGCCACCATATTCTCCCAAGTGGATGTGACTTTGGGTGAACGCCTAATCAGTCAAAGCAGCGCCACATACCCATATAGAGCCATCATGGAGTGTTTGCTAAACTACTCCGAAGACACTCTCAAAACACAATTTAGCGCCGGGTTGTTTAGCAAGGATACTGCAGGAGTCTCTATGGAATCGACAGACCCTTCCACCGGGGCAAACAAAGGACTGGCGGCACGCGCTCGCTACTGCGCCGAATCTCGAGAGTTTCATTTGCTAGGCCCTATACACTCTGACATTTTCTTTCAAGAACGGTTGCTCTTAAATTCTGTTGATTTAAGATTAAAATTAACCAGGGCCAAGGATGAGTTTTGCCTGATGTCTCCCCAAGACGGGGATTTTAGTTTGAAAGTGTTGGGGGCCACCCTTTTTATTAAAAAAGTGTCTGTATCTCCGGCAGTACGCCTGGGTCACTCACATGCTTTGATGAAAGGAAATGCCCTTTACCCTCTCCAAAGAATTACCATGAAAACCTTTAGCATACCTGTGGGCAGTAGAATCTGCAGTCAAGAAAACCTATTTCTAGGCCCTTTACCTAGATATGTGGTTATAGGTCTGGTTGATCACGCCTCTAATACGGGGAGTTTAGATAAAAAAAACTTTAATTTTCAACACTTCAATGCAGAGTATGTAGCTCTCTGTCAGGACGGACGTCAGGTTCCGGCTAAGGCTTTCCAACCCCAATTTAACAACAACATATCTGTGCGAGAATTTTACAATCTATTCCTGGCTACAGGGCGACATCTCAAAGATCTCTCTTTGCCTATTGACAGAAATGATTTTGCAGAGGGTTACACTTTGTATGCTTTCAATTTATCCCCTGATGATGACACCTCAGGAAATCTGTCTGTGATGTCCCAAGGTAACCTCAGGCTGGAAATGCGTTTCCGTACACCTTTAACATGTACAGTTAGCATGATTGTTTACGCATGCTCTGATTCAATCTTGGAAGTGAATGCCCGAAGACAGGTCTTAGTGGATTATTATTAAGGACCTTTGAGCAAAGACATGAATACCCAAGAGTTGGAAGGGCTCATGAGCCGCTTGATTGGAAAACAATTTTGTGGAGTGATGGCTTGTGATGAATTACCTATTGAGATATGGCCTGAGAGGCCTGCAATGTTTATTGTCAATACCCATCCTAAACACATGCCTGGTGAACATTGGCTAGCTATGACATTAGAACAGGAAGGTGGAAGAAAAATCTCAACTTTTTTTGATTCCTATGGCTTTCCCTCCGGTTTTTCACATTTCCCTAAATCTATTAAAGATTTTTTGACCCTAAACGGTTCAAAGATCTACTACAGCATCAAACAAGTGCAAGATAACCTTTCCACTACATGCGGTCACCACTGTGTATTTTACCTGTGCCAAAGAGCCCGGGGAGTTTCTTTTGAAGATGTTATGTTTCTTTATAAGGATGATTTAAGAAGTAATGATAACCTTGTATCTTGTTTTGTTAGAAAATATCAAAAGTGTTCAAATGTGTGTCGTTTAAGAACGCGTAATCAAGGCGTATGCTCACGTCATATGTTTCAAGAATGCCACAAATGTTAAATTGCTTATTTTTCAAATAAAACATTTTATTGAATTTAATCATAGTCATTCAAAAGTCATTTTCAAAAGTCTAACCACGCCGAGAGATCGGGATTAGGAAAAGGTCCTGAGACGTTCATGGGAGTAAATGAGTTAGCATCATCGCTTTCATAGGGGGGCGGTGTCGTTGTGGCATCTTTAGGGGTGCTGTATCTCGTTGAAGGCTTTTGTTTTAAAACTTGAATCTGTTGACGAAGCTTATGGTTGGGTACACCCGAGAGGGGAATGTTGAGGATTGCCAGGGCCTTAAGAAACTGACGCCAGCCGGGAGGCCTTCGGTCATCAGCAACCTTGTGGGCAGCCGTGGTACTTTTAAGTAAGTCCAGCATATGTGAACCCCTAACAACAGAGCCCTGAAGGATAAACTCTCCAGAGTCGTTCCAAGCAGCTAACCCCTTTGAGTCTTTTATCTTGTTCATAATGTATTTAACATTCTTCCTGTTACGTAAAGGCACATGTGTCAGTAGGTCATGCATAACTTTATCTTCAAAAAGCATTTGAGCTTCACCAGACATATGATCTTCACTAGGTAAGATCGCCGGTACAGGCCTTACCGGGGCCTGGCTATCGTTAGGTTCGACATCTGTTAAAGGGTCCGGTAGGGAAAGTGTTAAATGGTTGGTCTCTCTCTCCCCTTGCTTTACCAGAGTCAAATATCTTTGCATTAGGTTTGCGTATTTTTGGATCTTATCATAGGGGTTCAATCCTTTTCGGTTCAAAACATCCTTCATGGCCGTATCCAAATCATTTTCAGCTGTTTGTCTGATATTTTCAGGACACTGCATTTGATTTTTAAGTCTATCCAACTCTTGTTGAGGCACCAAGTACATTTTAGTGGCCATCACACCGCGTGTTCACGTCTGGCCGCAATAAGGCTGGTGATGAAGGGCACGGCTATACTGAGTAAAGGTAGAAGAAAACCTCCAGACTGTTGTATACTATGTCTTTTCTTTTGAAGACTAGCCCTTTTATTGGCAAAGAGTTTGATCGCGGTCTTTTGTCTCTTTAATTTTTTCAATTGGTTCAGGGTGAGTGGAATGCGTCCTTTGAGAAGATTCAAAGCAATCTCACATAAGGCTAATATGAGATCTGAAGAACAGCTACCCAAGATGGCCTTCCGTTCTTTAGCTGTAGACCCAACTAGCCTTCTCAAGAGGGGCAGGTTTCTTTTTAAACGCAGAGACATAACGTTTACTTTTTAGGAAGGTATGCAGCAGGCCGCTCCCACGGAAACAGACCTGTACGTAGCCTAAGGTGTTCTGGAGTATTTGCTTTTAAATCCACGATTAAATAAGAAAATGGCTCTTTGGTAGCGTCCTCATAGCTCTCCATAAAGTATGATTTCCTTCCAGGGTACATCTGCTGAGCTAGAGTGCTAATTTGCAGTTTGTCTCTAGGATTTTTAAACAATACCATGTAGTTGGCATTCAAGCTAATGGTACGGCTATTTTTACCTTGGTGAAACACATTCTGGACCAAGTAAAGCACGGACAGGTTTCTATGATGAGTATATTGGGTAAAAGCTCGTGCAATTTCAGGATGTTCGCTACCAGCATATAGCATATCGTCCAAAACAAGCAGATTGTTTATATGGGGGGGGGAGAAGTTCAGCATCAGACAGAGAATCGGGTATTCCTTCAACAAACTTGATTTTTATTGTCTTCAATAATTCATCATACAGAGGTTGGTAACAGGAATAACACCATACAATATTGTCAGGCTTTTGAGATAACACATGTTCAGAATTCTCTAAAATACTTTTTACAAAAAAAGTTTTACCACTGTTTGATGGGCCTGCAATTAAGGCCGAAAAGGGCAGTTTTAAACGGGGGTCAAAATCCTCGACAGCCGTCATTATATCTTAAGCTTTAAGACACACCGGGGCCTGTAGCCTAAGTCAGTAGCCAAAGGGCAATGTGGTACCGTCAGGCAATAGCCGTCTCTTGTCATAGACTACCCTGAATCTTTTAGTGAGTGGGGCGTTTCTTAGATGGAACCCCTTTTTATCCCTCACTATTTTGTTGTAGGAGCTCAAAATCTCCAAGTCACTATACCTGTCATTTACGAACCCCTCGACCAAGCGCGTGATTGATTCCAAGTTTACACGCGGGGCATTTTCGTAGTTTTGAGTCACGCCTTTGGCTTTCAACACCACATGATTGTCTTTAGTCCTAAAAGCATAGCTTTTGGGCCCACATGAGGACCATTCTGTGATATGGTCACCCTCGGCGAGTTCACTAGTTAAACCCCCAAGATAGTTGCTAAGTGGGGGGTTCCAATCCCCTGGCTTGCTTACATAGACCACAGAGTCTGTGTCGTGGTAAAGAACCCGCCGCTGAAGCTGTTCCATGAGGGTGTACAGTTCAAGTCGGGCATAGGCTGTGGTAAATGCTGCAAGAAACACATTTACATTACCTGGGGGTAGAACCCACTTTGGGTTGCGCCGCCATTGCACCAAGGCAATGTCTTGACTCAAGAATGAAAAATGTGAAATTTCGTATTGGTCCGAAAAAACAAATTCCAAAAATTCTTCCGGGTCTTTAATGATCGAAGTTGTTAGCATATTGCTTCTCTGCGCTAATTTCCCCCAAAGGGAGTTCAAGTACAATTTCGAAACATTTCTTTTGGTTTTGTTGACCTGTATTCTGTCAGGGTCAAGAAGTATGCCTTCTCTGTCATGGTAGTCTTGAATGTACTTGTCTTTACTCTCTTGATCTGTGACCGATGCTGGATAGCCTGAAGCCATCTGCTTGCATCTCAAGAAGGTCTTGATGTACTCTTTAAAAAGTGTGTCTGATTTCCTGGAAAAGTTCCACACTTCAAAGATTTTGGCCACACGATACCCCTTCTCCAAAGCCTTAGAGAATTCAACGGTGACCCATACACCGGTCAGGGCTCTTTCTTGATCTGAGTGATCACATGGGTTTTCCTGGTTGTTGTTTTCACAGCATGAGCGACAAAGGGGAAAGAAAAGTTTTCCTTTAGACCCCTTGTAAGGCAGCACAGGTATAAACAGACCCCTAGGAGGGTAGACAGTCGCTTTGATTAAACCAAAATAATTTTGAGGTATGTCAAAGTCGCTGTGAATAATTTCAGGATGCCCTATAGGATAGCATGAGGAACTCATTACATGAGGATATAGGGATGTAAAATCTACATAGCCTATTGTCTCGTCGGGTTGAGCTACATAACGCAATGTCAAAGCATTGGTCCTACCTCCAAACAAGGCCTGTCTTGGTTCCAGGGGCTCTGGAGGGTCATATTGGGTAAGGAAGGCCTGAACATGAGGATCCGCCTTTTTCAGGGCTGTCCATTCGTGTTCCCACAAAACCACAACTTTTAACCCGTAAGTAGCCTTTAAAGAATTCAGTTTGTCTTGAAACTCTTGGTACATTTCCCCAAAAGTCTTTTGGGTTAGGACACACATGGCCTGGGGGACAAAGCATAATTTACAACCGTGGAAGAAACAACCGTTGTACTCATACACTGTCTCAACCCCGTCAATCTGTGTGTATCCATCTACATGGTAAGGCCCAAAAGCCTTCTCCCCCCGATTCAAAGCATGTTGGATAAAAACATTTTTATCGTGGGCCAGGTACTCCAACCATTGAATGGAACCACTAGAGTAGGCCTTAAATTGTCGTCGCTAGTTGTCTGGCGATGGGATAGCTATAGATGCTGGAGTTAGATAGTGTGTACGATAGGTTTTCATGCACGCGGATGCAATAGTTGTACAGCTCCAGGGGTCAATGCCCGCATCTTTGATTACCTCTTCTCTGAATCTGAGGCATCATTCACGTAGTATAACCACGTCATTGTCACAGTATGATTCCATCTCTTTATGAAAATCAAAAGTTCCATGTCTTACTGTCTCGTACCACGTCATTAATTTCTCACGCTCTTTGGGAGACATTTGATCACAACCGTACATTTCGGGGGCTGGATAAGCTCCTATATAATGTAGATTCTCCTCAGATGTGAAGAAGTGGGGGAAATAGCCTTTGACAGAGTTTTCAAAACCCAAGGCCTCTGGCATTTGAGCCAATCTCATGGGTAAGAAGCTTAAGCTGTCAATGTATCTCTGTTTGAAGGCGTGGTCAACAAAACATAAGATTTTACTCCCTTGAGCAATGACACTGGGTGCCACGCCTTGCTGTATCAAAGGGTTCAGAAGCAGATAGGAGTCATAGGCTCGCGCATTGTGAGCTATAAACGTGAAGTTTCTGTACTGGGCCTTTCTAAAATGTTTTAGAAAGAGTCGGGCGCAATTGGGCCCCTCGGCCGACCACTTTTCACCGGTGAAAGTCATGGTAGATACAAAAATAGGCAAGTGAACCCCTGATTGCTGATTTGTCTCAAAATCATAAAAAACATATTTCTCTGTATGTTCATCTTCAGCCAAGGGCTGAATGTAACACTCATGTGGTACTTCTTGAACAACTTCTGCGTCTCTGCTTTTCAAGGGCCCTTTACAGATTGGGCAATGTAGAATACCACAAACATGGGGTTTAGGGCTGTCTATTTTAAGGTTGTAATTGCAATGACATTTTGGACATTTCTTGTTAATGTCACAACTGCTTACAGATTTACAGGCCTTGGGGTGCCATGTTTCAGTTTTGTGTTTTTCGTAACAGTAGGCCGAACGACATGTGCGGTGACAATCCTCACAGGGTGTCAAGTTTAGCGGTTGCATAGGGCAATGTTTATCCAGACATACTGAACAGTTATAACGGCACGAGTGCCCCCCCTTGCGGGTGTAGCCGGTATGACAGGCTGGACAGACATATGGGGCGCCTAAAAATGCTGTGATGTTAGTTACGGCATAGTAATGCTCATTTTGCACATAAAAGTACATAGTCTTAGGGTGTGGTTCTTGTATATTTTGGAACTTCAAGAGAGCGTCATTAGCTCTACTGTGGTACAAAACCACAATCTTGATATTCAGAAAGTTTTCAAATTTGCCTATGTCTGAGAAAGCCACAGCCTCCTGTATACCTAAACCCACAGCCTTTTGTAGCTCTTGAGCTTTCTGTAACGCTTCGCGCTCTGTACATCCTGGGCTGAGTAAGTGGGCCAAACCTATGGCAAAGCATAGCTTATTACAATGATTGTGAACGATTATGAGGTAGGCCCTTTTATTGCTTATGATTTCGGACTGCATTAGGCTATCGAGTTTACGTCTCTGCCCCCCGCCCCCTTGTGGTGGCCGGACTAATTGTACTACAAGTTCGAGGGTCCTATCTGCTAGCACGTTTAAATTTGACTGAACAAGGCGTTCTAGCAGGTTAACAAATTGTTCAAGAGCTGCTTCACCCTTCTTTAAAATAAGCGATACACGGCTCTGCAGACTGTCTCCAAAAATTTCCAACTGTAAGGTATCCCTTGGTTGGCTATAAGCTCTAACTCTATCTACCAGTTCATTCAAAGTGTCCATAAGCATTACGTAAAACACAGCATATTCCCGAATCTGACCCCCCCATGCGAAATTGAAAAACTGTCGAACCTCAATATTGTGGAATTTATTTCGATACAAAACATGTTCACTGCGATCAAGACCATCCCCATCCTGATTTGCTAGACAATTGTCCAACTGTTCAAAAACATCGTATTGGGTTTCAGACTCTTCGGACATGGGTGTTAAAGTCTGGCTTAGAGGTGTAGGTGGTGCAGAATTAAACCTAGGGCTCTCGTTCTGTACACTGTGATCAAGACCTTCCCCCTCCAGATTTGATAGACATTTGTTCAGCTGTTCAAAAACATCGTATTGGGTTTCAGACTCTTCGAACATGGGTGTTAAAGGCTGGCTTAGAGGTGTAGGGGGTGCAGAATTAAACCTAGGGCTCTCGTTCATCTGGGTAATTAAAGATATGATTGATTCGGGTATCTGTGATAACCTGTTTTCATCGGCAGGCCCTGACTCATTCATACGTGTAATAATTTCAATGAGTTCGGAGGGAATCTGGGATAATAGGTTTTCATCTATAGGCCCTATGTCAATTAGCCCCGAATCATTCATATGGTTAATTATATCTTGGAGCTCTGTAGGGATTTCCGCTAAGAGGGTTTCAATTGTCTCGCTTAGGTCTATAGGTGGCGCCATTTCTCTACTTAAGGATGTGTGTGCTTGTGTTTTTTACATATGTGTTTTTTAACGGAGGTATTTGCTTGTTTTAACCCTACTGTTGTTTAACATGCGGGGAAGCTCTCTACGCCAGAATGACACATCCTGATTGTATTGATGTCCGAATAGAATACCCATACGACGTTGAAGTAAAGCCTTTCGTGATTTTAAACCCTGTGTAAAAGCCTTGAAAAGCACGGCTTGGTCTATTTCAGAAGCGGCTGTTGCCCCACCAGAATTGGCCGCTTCAATAAGGTTGGCCACTTCACAGAACATCAAATCGTCTACCTCAGAAATGTCATTTAAAACTTTGAAATCATCAGGCTTCGATGTTCTGGTGACTGGGGTCTTCGGCGCCTCCTCGGGGTCTAGATGTGTAGCTTCTTGGATGTCTTTATAAGCCGGAGAGGAGTCTGCATTAAAAATAATACATACAGAAAAATAGGTTATTAACCCTAAAATATGTTTGATAAAAATGTAAAATACATTTCAGATATAAGCCTATATATTAACAATACATTAATTAAATACCTCTGCTTTTTTGAAGAGGGCTGTTCTGAAGAAGCTCTGAGAACTTGGGAACATGTCTTTGGGCAACCCTAATTACAGCATCTGCCGGGTCTGTAGCTTGTGAGCTTGAAATTTAAAAAAAAAAACAGCATTAGGCCATGTTTTAACATATTCAGGCATAAAAATAAAATATATATATAAATGATAATTGATTCATACCTTGTCCTTGTAACGCTGTCTCGTGAATACCCGCCCAGTAGTATTGTTCGGGTGAAGCGGACCTGTGGATCTGGGCACTGATTGTCCGTTGGTGTTTAGAAATATGGGGCGCCCCACGGTCCTGGCTCAGGGGAGTTGACCTGCCGTTTAAAGTCTCTGTTCGCGGCTTGTGTGTAAATACATCCTGGGAGTAGGGCAGAATTGTCTCGTAGGCATATCCTTCACAGAAACCGTGTAGACTCCCTATGGCATCCCTTCTAGGCTGTATTTCCGCTGTAAACACATAAAATAACTTTTAATATAAGATGCCGACACTTTTTGTTTTTAAGGTATAAATATTCTTACGGAATTCTTGGATCTTACTTACTACAATTCAGGGTCGGCGTTGGGATGCAAGCAATTTGTTCCGGAGACCCTACGGCCGGTTCGAGCTCAGTTATATCTCGGAGAATCTGCGTGAAGGTTTGAGAATCTAAAAAAACATTAGATAATATTAAAGCTATAATCATTTTAGCTAATATTGACATGTTATACGTTAAGAATCCGGGCCCTAAGGCCTGTTTAATATTTCTATAACATACAACGTTTTCAAACAATTCCCCAGAACAAACAAATCTAATATATAGCATATGTAAATATTTATTTCAAGAACTAACCTTCAGAAATATCCATGAGGAGGTTTTTCCAGATTATCTTTTTAACGGGGTCCGTCCGATAACTATTCCTGGGGGGATGCTGTAGGGTAAATTTGTAGCGGCGCTAAAAACGGGTCTAACAGCGGGACCTGTTTTGCATAGCTTTTGTACCCGTCTAACACGAGTGGTGTCGTATTTTTTCGCGCTAAAAACGCCTCAAAGTTATCTTTGAAGCCTAAGGTATTTGGTTCAAACACCTGGCATTTGGTTCAAACATATGGTATTGGGGGTGTCTAAACATTAGGTACCTTTTGATATTCTAAAATCTCCGGGGGGCTAGCATCTAGATGCTGGGGTGGGGAGGTCTCGACATCGCTGGGCTGAATGAGCGAGAGAGCCTTGAGCGCAGATGCATGGGCATTTTTGAACACACACCCGACCCTTTTTTCTCTGTTTTTTGAAACACACACACATCCACTACAGCACACGCACGCACACACACGCGCGCATTCCGCAAGTTTTTTTCTTTTCTCATACTGCGCTAAGAGTGACCAAACTAAAAGAGTTCCTGACATGGTAAGATTCTGCTTTTAAAACCATTTATTTCATTCAAAATATTTAGTACATACAGTTTATAGCCTTACATTATTAAGGTCTTTTACGAGGCCTTTCTTACAGATCCAGAGGTCTGGTTAGCCCTGACCATTGTCCGATCGCTAAAACGCTTGCACACTCCCTAAAAGCTCCGTAAGTTTTTCCCTACAGGGGTAGCTAATCCATCCGGCATGTAAATCCTGGGGGTATGCCCCCAGCTTTAATGAATAAGATGGGTAGAAAAATAATCTGTTTAAGTCATAAGTAAAGGCCTTTCCTAAAGAGGCTGTCATGATTGACTGTGGCTCATATTTAACACGTATTGCTTGTTACCTAAGACTATTGTTGTACATTGAATATCCACTAGCAGATTTGTGTAGCATGCATCTCCAGTATATCTGTCATGTTACTGGGGTCTTTTTAAAAGTCAATAAACATATGTGTAAAATGTACACTTTTGTTTCACTGTAGATTTGTTTAAGCCCACCTAGAAATGTTTTTCCCTGAGGGACAGACTGCGCTAAGAGGGAACAAACTAACGAGTTCATGACATGGTGAGATTCTGCTTTTAAAACCATTTATTTCATTCAAAATATTTAGTACATACATTTTATAGCCTTACATTATTAAGGTATTTTACGAAGCCTTTCTTACAGATCCAGGGATCTGATGCAACCACCCCCCATTGTCAGTTTCCAGTTGGTCATCAAAATGCCGGGATCTCTTGCAAGGTTCATCAACACTTGGTAAGTTTTCACTCCAGGGGTAGATCCTACGTCGGGCCTTTTGGTCCTGGCTATGTCTCAAGGACAGCCGAGGCCAGCGCCTTAACTGTTCGCGATTTTTGAAGAGAATGTCCAGCTTATTCATAAGTGTTATGAAAATTGGATAATCCACCCATTTAAAACTAAACACAGGAATAAAAAAGTTGACATCTTTGCATGCTCTGGATGCTACTGGAGAATTGACAGACTTTGTAGCATTACACGCATCATAAACTTCACAGGCTAAAATTGTCACTTTGTTGTCAGGGCTATAGTCCATTGAAGCAATTCTTAGAGCCTTGAGATCCCTGCCCCCGAGGACCTGTTCTTCCAACGCATAGCCGGGCACAGGTGTACCACTCAGGACCTGTTCAATTTTACAGAGCGCAAGCCTGATCTTTAGCCATTCTCTCATACCCAGAGCAGGAGAAAAACTCCCAGGTTTTGCCTGATAAACGGGTTTGGGGCCACTGGCGTTGAAGATCTTTACCGTAGAATCCTCCGGCTGGAATATGTAAGACATGTGGCCCTCACTCGTACCCAAAAATCCTTTAAAACATTCTGGAGCTTCACACAGAACTTCCTCAATGCTTTGGTCACTGGGTTCATGACAAGCCGAGCATAACATACCATAAATTGGCATATGTGTCATTTTTGTTTAATATTCAGGGGGTTTATCTTGTACAGTCTTAAACATACATTGTTCTGGGGCTTTATAAGGCTTCTGCAAAGCCAGCCTCTTTGAAATGTTCATTAACAACCCCCAACACTAGACATCCAGGAACAGGTTGACCTGACACCTGGTCACTTACTTACCCAAAAAGCCCCCCTAACCATCAGGATGTCCTGACCTGAAGCCCAAATATTTGCATGCCCCCCTTCTACACGCCATTGGGTCATCAATCACTA